>NW_005434651.1:0-6402 GCF_000315625.1 Guillardia theta CCMP2712 | reverse complement strand
GTTTAGTACCGCCATTAAAGGATTCGTTTCTTGGAAGCCTTAGCCGAAGCCATCAGTCAGACATGCAGCTTCGCTGAACCCTCGTCACTGGAGAATCCGAAAGGGCTCAGGCAGTGGGGTGACGATGTCAAGCAGTGGTACCTGTCAGAGTTCCAAGCTGACAGACAAAGGCAGATGGAGGCCAGATCATATGATGATCAGGGCACCAATGTGCAGACGATTACCATGAAGGTACTTGGGATCCCTGCATACTTTTCCAGACAGGTGGAAAACTTATGCCTCAAGCTTGAAGAGCAAGGCTTGATCGTCGATCAGACGCAAGACAGCAGGAGCCTGATCTTCAAGGCTCCCTTGAAGCCTGACCTTGTGCAGGCAGCGGAGATCCCAGCAGTGATCACCTTTGTCCGCAATGAGGCGGCTGAGAAACTCTGGAAAGGAGAAGGTACCTTCAAGGTGGCAGGCAGGAGGATTCTAGCAGTGAACCCAGCAGCCAACCCACCGATCTCGTTCAAGATGCGGCCAAAGAAGGAGAACATGAGCAGAGTTGGAATCCTAGCTGAGGTGGCCCAACTCCTGATGCTCAACGATTCGAGCACAGGTGACATATGTGAGATCTACAGGCAGCTATGCCTGAAGCAGGGATTAGCGATCATTGATCTGATCCCAAACGCGGGAATGACAGTGAACCTCCCCCCCAAGAGGAACCTACCGCCAAAGAAGGTGTTCGCTGCGGTAGGAATAGAAACAGTCAACCAGAACAGAGAGGTCGACTGGATCGCAACGTGCTCGAGCCTTGAAGCAGCGGACATCGTTCTTCAAGCATTCGATCGACATGGAAAGGATCGTGCAGGAGTCACTTTGGGACTGGTCTCAGAGAATGACAAAATACTGAAATGGTTCTCAGTGCAGATGGAAGCAACGGCGCTGCACAAGAATATGAAGAATGCGGTGCGACAAGAGGGCACGGCAATGGCAACGGGAGCAGAGATGCTGTACTCGGTACAAATCTCCTCTCCTGTGCCGTCAGGGAAGTTCTCCCGAAATGAGATCGAAAAAATCTGTGCAAGTGACGAAACGGGCAGAGCAAAAGTCATCCGAAACATTCGGAGAGCTGTCGCTTGCTTTGATCCACAGGTGGAGAGAGATCTCCAACGGATCCACCTTCAATGCGATCCAGAAACAGGGATCTGGGATGGGTCTGGTATCATTCTCCGGCTACGCAGTGAAAGTAGTGCAAGAAAGATGATGGCTGAATTCCCCACACAGCTCCTCTGCTGGCAAGGCACAGTTGAAATCCAAACGACAGCGAGCAGTCTGAACCTCAAAGTGTCGCCTCAGGCAACTCGCGATCAGTCTAACCCTGAGGCCAGGTCACAAACGACGGGGACCAGAGCAGAGGGAACTGTGTGGAAAGAGATCGAGCTCAGTTCAATTATCAACGAGACCAACCTCCCAGATGCGGGAACGGACGTGGTCGTCGAAGAACTTAAGGAAACTATTGCTGACGTAACTAGGAGCGAGCTGCAACAGCAAGGGCAGCTTCAACTCCATCTTGATGACGCGGTGCAAGAGATGGCTCCGGAGAGCCCAGGAAATGCATCCTTCCCCACGCTACAAGAGTGGGCTGGTAAGGGTGCCAACGCGGCAGAGAATGCCGTGAGCAAACAACTGCGCGAACGAGTCAGGATGATTGCAGGCAAGCATACGTGGAAGGTAGCGAAACGAAAGAGCAGCGCTTTCGCACCAAATGAGGAGAAGCCCTTGAAAACTGACCTTCTCTTCATTGCTTTGAATAAATTCCTTAGAAACGGCGCTCTCCCTCGTAGGAATCCTGGGAACAGTAACGAATGAAACTTGTTTTGAGCAGTGAGATACAGATGGAAGACGCGCGAGTGGAAGATGCACCCGAAGCAGGGAGCAGAGCGGTAGAAGTGGAAGAGATGTCGCTTGACTCCTCCTCAACCGCGCCGCTTGACGCCTAATGGAAGCAGGAGGAGGAGGAGAGGGCGGGTGGGACAGTGGGCACCAGGGCGTGGTGGAATCAAGCAGAAAGAGACAAGAAGGTGAGAAAAACAATGACAAGAAAAAAACCAAAAAACAGAACAATACAAACATTCGACTTGATAGGGGAGATCCCCTGGAGTCTACGGGAAAACAATAGAGAGTACGGAGCAGCGGCGCTGCTCAACTCAGGAGAAGATGGATTTCTCTCTGAGGACGTTATGGAGGCATTAATCGTTGAGGTAAACCGCAATTTAGAACCAGCGGAAGACAGATTTCAAATAGCATGGCCCCAAGGCACGAGGTATGCCAGCGAGCAAACTAGAAACCAATTTGGGCTGCAGAGAGGGACCATTGTTCTCCCGAGAATAGTAGCGGGTTTGAGAGATCAGGAGGGAAGGACACGGAGAGCAAAACGACTGCTAGCCGGGGCAGCTCAACCATTCTTATTCCCTTGCGTAGAGAACGGCAATCATTGGATTCTAATCGTGGCAGATGTTAACACAAAAAGAATACACATCGTCGACTCGCTTAGCACGGCCCTTGAGAGAGACCTGGGGACAGTCAGAAGCCAAAGGGAGGCACAGTTTCAATTGGGGGGCGCACAGCGAATGGACCTAGCATCACTCATGGCGACGATTATCACCGAGGCAATTAGCGATCAACAAGAACACTGTGACGACACGGCATGGAGGGCATGTGTGTCAACTGGGCTGCAACAAACAGACGGCTACAATTGTGGAATTTTCGTTTTGCTGCATCTGCTGCTGATCGCAAAGACACGAAGGAAAACACAACAACAAGATATCTTCAACACAGGGAGGCAACAAGGCGTCCCCCCCCATCAGCAATGGCTCATGCGAACAAGACATCTGCTGCTGGATGGCCTCTGGGGGGGGGGTATGGAACATGTGCACACGCGAGAAACAATACAACGCATCTGCAGAGCTCTACAGCACGCGCAAGATTCAGGTTACAAGGAATGGCAAGTTGCAGAGCTCACCATGGAACGTATACCTAACCGGATGGAAAGGCGAGAAGACGGCCAAGAACGCGCAGGCGATCTACAGGCGACCCAGGCATCTGAAGATGCACGGCTACAGGAGAGATTGGAAGACGAGCAGGAGCAAGGAGGACAAGGATCAACGAAGCTCATAGCCGCGACGGTCCTGCAACTACAAGACAGGTCAGCACAGGTAGACATCCTGACGTCCTCCCCTCCCCCACCTCCTGCTTCATGCCCCGTCTCTCCACTCCAGCCACCTCCTCCGCCACAAGCAATACACACAGCGCCAATCTCGAAGAACGACAAGGAGACAAGGGGAGAGGAGGAGCTACCAGGCCCAACAAAGATGCAAGATGGGAACTCGTCTCACCTTCAATGGGCAACGGGGGCGGAGGAGCAAATCCTGCCAGCAGGCAGCAAACCATCCACGACTACCACCGACAGGTCAGTGCAATCAGCATGGGTGGAAACGCACAGGAAGGACAACGCCCCTGGCAACATCATTTCTCACAATGTCAATGGATGCAGTCAATTTGTGCTGAAACACATCCTAGGATACCTGATTGAAACATATCAACCAACAGTCGTGCTACTTCAAGAAGTTTTGGTCGGGGGAAAACGAAAGGAGGCCGATCTCCGAATGATGATCAAGAAAGAATGGGGATGCTACCGAGTGTTCATGACGAAAGGTGCAGGGGAGGGGAGAAAGGGTAAGAGTGATCTTCGCCTTGTGACGCTAGTACATGCGGACCTCCTCCCTCGTCCCTCCCCCCTGCTCTGCCGCCGCGCTGACATGTTGGAAGAGCAGAATCTCCAAAAAAGAATACAACTTTTACAGATCGGAAAAAAAGAACCGATAGGGATCTGTAACACCCACTTTCCTACTGCAGCGCAAGGGGAGGATCAAGACGAGATGTGGGCAACGCTGAGCCAGATGCTCAAGACGGAGCCAAGTGTCAAGCTCACCATCATAGGAGGCGACTTCAATGCATCTCGACAACATCCAGAGATCCTCATGAGAGTCGGATACGGGAGCAAATCGAGTGTGCACCGTGCAGATGAGAGAATGGAACAAGGCTTAAACGAACTTGGACGATCACAGATGGTCACTTGCGAGAAGATGAGCAGAAGCAGCACGCACTTCACCTTCTCCACATGGTACAAGCAGGGTCATCACCAAGCAAAACTGGATCATGTCTTTGCCTTACACCATCCATCTCGCACAGTAAGCTTAATATCGCAGACCGCAGAGGATTGCATCATAGGAGCCGCAGTCGACCACAGAGCACTTGTAGTGAATGTGAGCTCTCTCGATGCTGAGGGTAAGCAAGCCATCCCAAAGATTGAAATCCTCCCGCAAAGGAGGGATCGAGAAGCAACCCCTCGACGAAAGAAAAGGGTGGTCGAGATGGACAAGCTATCGGGAAGACTAGGCGTGGAATGGGCAATAGCACTTGATGAGAAGATAAAAGCGGCACAAGCTCTACATCAAGATTGTGACATTCTCGAATTGATAACAACAGCCCTCCCCATCAAGGAAATTCCGCTACGAGGCTCCAGCGGGAAAAGACATGCATCCAAAATTCAAATGGATCTCAAGCGCAAAATCAAGCAACTTCACAAGGACTTAAGAAACGCTTCAGAAATTCCAAACTTTATTGATCGCGCACACAAGGAGTCGAGCTTACATGCAGAAATAAGAGAGAATATGACCAAATTCAAGGAGATCTGCGCAGCACAAGACCAAGAGATATTCCTGAAAATATGCGAAGAACGAAGAAGACGCTTGGGCACGATAGGGAGTAAAGAGTCTCAAAATGCAATGGGCAAGAAGTCAGACTTTAAGCCCAAAGCCCCAATGCTGAGTCAACTGCCAGAGAAGTGCCACCCAAACACAATCGAACTTACGTCATGGAGAGATCTCCAGCCAGCGATGCAACAGCCGGAGACAGCATATCTTCAAGAACTGAACCCGTTAATCGAGACATTCCTCCAGAGCAACTCCAAAGAATCAAGCAAAACCTTTTGGAATGCAAGACATCAAACCATGCTGCACGTCGAGGTTCTCGGGGCGAGGAACCTGGCAACACTGACACAAAAGCTGTTCATAACTCTGGCGCCTGCACACGCAATCGTACCCATCATCCGAGGACTGATCACACAGCCAGGAGGGTGGCGCCTGGAAGGATACAAAAACATCGAGCAATTCCTCCCCATGAGATTGGCAAGAGATCTAGAAGATGAAACCCACACGGCAACCTTCTTTGCAGTCAACGGATGTACCATGAACGGAACCTGTGCAAGAGCTGAATGTCAAACAAAAGGACGACTGATCCCGTTATATGACAAAAGCCAGAAAAACGAAGAAGCATCAATCCTCTTCTTCTGCAAAAGCTGTCAATCACTGACTTCCGTCAAACCACCGGACTTCGAACCCCCAGAGCAAATCAATCAACACCCGACCAGGGATGTAGAGATAGCTTACCCGCTGGAGCCAGGCGAGATCCAAGTATGGATTCAAAAACTGGCCAACCGGAAAGCAGCAGGCATGGATTTGATTTCAAACGAGATTCTGAAAGCTCTGCCTGACAGTGCAAAGGAGGAAATAGGCAAGACAATCAACCGAGCCTTGATCGGAGACAAGCAAACACTAAAGATGCTCGCGAGAGTTAGGCTCCTCCCAAAAAATGAGATATGTCACGTCTTGGAGAATCAAAGACCTATATGCGTCCTCTCCTCGATAACGAGGATCTTCCAGGCAGTCATAGCGCACAGACTGGCAAAAGCTGCTGAAAAACATAAGCTACTCACTAACAACCAGGAAGGTTTCAGACCAGAGGGAGGAACGATCAGGCAGGGTCATCGTCTACTCAACATCATCGAGGAGGCTCAGAGTAATCAACACGACCTCATCCTGCTGTACCTCGACTTTGCAAACTTCTTTAACAATGTGGCAGTCGAATCCATTGCAAAAATCATGGAGGTATATGGCTTTCACCAGTGTGATGTAGACGTCGCAATCAGTTGTAGCCAAGGGATAGCGCTGCAAATTCAGACAGAGAGGTTCGAAACAGCAGCCATCCCACTCCTCAGAGGATTACCCCAAGGCAGCCCCGCAAGTCCGCCAAAAACAAATCTTCTGCTGAGCATCTTGTCCAAACAGCTCGATCAACAACAAGACGAGATTGCAACTCAACACCCTAATAATCTGTCATTTGCAGACGACCTTGTCTTGATAGCACATTCAGTGAGAGAGATGAAAACGCTTGTCCAAGTGGTAGAGCGATTCTGTCGATGGAGTGGATTAGAACTGAACACGGTCGGAAGAAATCTGAAATCACCAGCTTTGATTATCGGCTAAGAAGGGAGATCCCAGGAACACAGACCATCAAGTT
>NW_005434652.1:824166-826832 GCF_000315625.1 Guillardia theta CCMP2712 | reverse complement strand
CTCGCAGCTCCCGTCCTCCTGACACCGCCCGTGCCCCGAGCAGTTCCTGTCGTCGCTACATCCCTCCCTGCATACCTCCCCGTACAATCCTGACGGACACTCGCTGCAGTTCCTCCCTGAGTACCCGTCCTCGCACTCGCATACACCCCCTGCCCCGCACACTCCGTGTCCCGAGCACGTCGTCTCCCGCGAGCACTGTACATCGCACTGCTCCCCGTACAGCCCCTCCCCGCAGGTCTCGCACGCCTCTCCTACATACCCCATGTAGCACGTACATCCCCCGTTCTCCGCGCAGTACCCGTGCCCCGAGCAGTTGACTCCGGCATCGCATCGATCTCTGCACTCCTCCCCATACAGTCTGGAGCGCATCCTTGGCAATGTTTTCCTGACTACCCCTCCCTGCACTCGCAGCTCCCGTCCTCCTGACACCGCCCGTGCCCCGAGCAGTCCTTGTCCTCCTCGCACCGTACCTCGCACTGCTCCCCGTACCCTCCCGTGCACATGCTGCACCGCTCTCCTCCCCACCCGCCCTCGCAGGCGCAGCTCCCGTCTCCTTGGCATGTCCCGTGTCCCGAGCAGGTCTCACCCTCCTCGCAGTACGCCTTGCACTCCTCCCCGTAGTACTGCGCCGCGCATCCTTGGCAATGTTTTCCTGACCATCCTTCCCTGCACTCGCAGCTCCCGTCCTCCTGACACCGCCCGTGCCCCGAGCAGTCCTTGTCCTCCTCGCACCGTACCTCGCACTGCTCCCCGTACCCTCCCGTACATATGCTGCACCGCTCTCCTCCCCACCCGCCCTCGCAGGCGCAGCTCCCGTCTCCTTGGCACTCTCCCTTGCCTGAACATGTTTCATTTTTCGTACATGTTTCACGGCAAAGTGGACCATATAAGCCTGCTGGACAGGAAATTTCAATTGTATCTTGAGGACATTGATTCATCATGCATGCCATAAAATTTGTGTAAGTGTTTGCACTGCTCATTAGAGGAACGCATTCTTTGCATTCATAGAGTAGGTACAAGACCTTTTGATTCCCTTTTTGCAAAATGTTTAGATGTTGGCATGATCCTTGCGCACTCACTAATGTCAAATCAGAAACAAATTGTTCTTGAGTGAGAGCATTAGTGTTATTTGCGTAGTCATGATGAGTTCTAAACAATGAGAAGTCTTCATTGATTATATTCATGTTATCTGTCCAATCTTTTAACAACACGTTCGTCACACTCCAATTGTACGGTACTGGACGAATTCGCTTGTAAAAGAGAAGCCAATTTTCAATACCACAATCCTGACAAACTTGCACAATTGTGATATGATGCTTTACCAACACTAACGAGGCAAAGATCGCGTCCCAAGAAGAAGGGTACATGAAACTTTCAGAGTTGTAGTTGGGAAGGCCAGGAAAGTCAACAGAAGCCATCAAAACAGCACGACGATCATACGAATCCCTCAAAAAGTCCGATGGTGCATACAGTGGCAAATAATGCCGTTGCATATCTCCAAGCTTGAATGAGAAATTATAAACACGGAATTCATCGATGCTTCCAGCAAATGAACCATTTTGCGTGAAACATTTGCCGATGTAGAAGTTTCTATCAAGCGTGGATGCTATGATGACAAAATCAGAACGTACTCTATCGGTCAATGAAACAATTTGCACCCCATCAATCCATATTTGCCAAGCCTTTGGGTAAATCGAAAAATCAGATTCAAATGACCAAACAATGTAATGCCATGCATCGTCAGCAGGGAAAGGATGGGCGAAACTGAAGTCCTCAGACGAACCTTCAACGATGAAATACATCTTTCTATCTGAGGCATTGCTGTATATGACCAGATTAGGCATAGAATTGTTTGAAGATGCATCACCAAGAGAAATCAAACAACTTGATTGACTAATGAGTTTCACATCGAATGCAAACCAGAAAGAAATCGTCAATCCAGTCGACATTCTCACAGCTCCTAAGTCAAGATTCTGTGAAACTTTGATATACCCTCCTTCAGAAAATTTGCCCCTTCCGTCGCCCCGCCTTCCAGGCGAAGCAACGGTTACATCAACAACCTCTAATGCAGAATTTCCGAAACCAGAACTATCAATACTTGCATCTTCAAACTGCTCAAATTTATATGCAACCAATGCATGGTAGTCTACACAATCAGAAATAGAGTTAGCACCGATGTCTGCGGTCGTCTGCATATAAGGGCAGCTGACACAAATCTCTTCCAAAGGCTTGGGAGAGAAATATCCAACTACACAACCGCAACCTCCACGATGAGGCACTGTTAGCGTTGGGCAAGAGGTACACGCTGTTTGAGAATAATCATAATAAGCTGTAGGTCCACAATCCACAGAACAATTTGCATTCGTTCCAAATTCAGTCATTACCCCGGAACAAATGTCTGCAGGAGGAACCTCTGTGTCAGAATAAACTTCGATTTCGCTGATGGCAAGTCCGTTGCTCTGGTTTGTCAAAATTCTTATTGCACTGGCAATGATAGATCCTTCAAGGGCATAAACAGACCTGTATGCAGCGTTTCCGGAAAACGTTCCCAAAGATATCCATCCATCGACAAAATTCTCCGAGAAGTTTTTGGTTGTACTGGCTGGCACATACTCCAGTGCGTATAAGGCTCCGTCAGAACTCTCATTCCCCATATTTTCACTCTC
>NW_005434652.1:749139-824066 GCF_000315625.1 Guillardia theta CCMP2712 | reverse complement strand
TGCTTCTCACTGTGCGCTGTGTGCCTGGAGGTTTTGGTTGGTCCTGCTTTGTTTGGCTTGAAGGATTTTTTACCTTCCGCCTTCCCCTCCTATACTCTGTAACTAGGAGGGAGTCGAGCTGTCCTCTGGCTCGAGAAGTGCTTGAGATCCCCACAAACGAAGGATCTGAGTTTGGAATCCAAGAACTGTTCAATCCATAAACACCATCGTTGACCGTTGACCAGCAATGATTGATCTCATTGTTGCTAGATGGCATCGCCACACTACCTATGCCACTTTCAACAGAAGTACAATATCTCTCTAAGCTTGATGATCCAAAAGGAACCCCTCCCCTAGATTGAAGAGCGGGAGTGTTAGGAGCGGTACAATTTGAAGATATATTATAGGTGTATGCTGCATACAAATCAACGCCTTGGCAACTACCCTCATTGCAACATTTGTAACAAAATGTGGCAGTTCCATCCGAAAACGAACCTGCTGGGCATGCTGTGCAAGAAGCATTCAACTTGAAGAAGTTTGGAAGGCAAACCTCAATGTTGGATTTGTTCTCAATGGCACCAGCGAGCGTCAAGACGAGTGCGGCTAGGACGAGGAGCAGAGGCATATGGAGAGGCATCAGAGAAGGACTATGGGACCAACCAATCGAAGATCTCTCTTCCCTCTCATCCTCTCGGCCTCCCGCCGCTGCCCATGTCTGTTCGCATACGTTGTCAGAGGATAAGGTCCAACTGACGCTCCTCTCAGCCGTCAAAAACCGTTACAACCCAACTCCGCCTCAGAGTTGAAGACTTTCAACGGGGCGATTTCAATCAAGCCCGCCTCTGAGCTACTACTGCACCCTACCCTCAAGACCGTTACACCCTACCCTCAGCATCTTCGTGCCACCACCCACCCTCCCGCGCTGTATGAGGAGGCAATAAATGCACCGGCGACGGAGCAGCAGGGGACCCCACCCCTCCGGGTCTCTCAACACATCATGGAATACCACCCCCTTGCCGCACACTCTTTGTAATCCCACCCCTAACTAAAGTACCCCACTAGCTCTGGCCCCTAAGTGAGCCCAGAGCAGCGGCAAAATGGTCAGTGATCCAATTAAGAGCGCCTACTGGCAAATTTGAGCGCTGACGCCCTCGCATCGAGACTTGTAGAGCAGCTTCACAGCATTCCAACGGATCTTGATTGATTCAATTCTCTGTTTCTCTCGGTCATTTGATACTACTGGAATCTCACCTTTTGGTTTGAATTCGACATCATGTTGAGTATTTTCAGGAAGAAGAATTCGCTTTCGAAAGAAGGCCAACAGTCTCCTGCAAAAGGTTCTCCAGTTGAACCAACTACAATGACAAATCGGAGTCCGGTCCCGACACCGAATTCTCTGGATGTAAGGAGTATGAATACCCCGAGCATTGCACCTACAATTCAGACGAGCGAAAGCCAAGAGTTGGGAGGTATCGGTATTGTACTTCAACCATCAAGATCCAACCCACAGAACATGGAAATCATGCACCTCTTTAACGGCGGTCCTGCACAGACAAGCGGTCTTGTTGCAGTCGGAGACGTAAGTGTTCACATTTTCGTAGATTCTCTACAAGTGCCCGTCTCTTACAATGGCGCCAGATCATCAAATCAATCGACGGCAATCCGATACTCGGTACTTCATTTTTCATAGCTATGGACTCAATTTCCCGTGATGATCATTCAGGCTTGTCCCTTGAAATGGTAGTTTCCCGCTTGAAAGGACCCAAAGGAACAAGAGTGGAGCTTGAAGTTTTAAGAGACGGCCAAATTGTAGAGATGTCTGATTCTCATATTATGTCTTTCTGAAGAGTGATTCCAGGTTCAGTTTGCCCTTACAAGAGCCATCGCGATCTCCCAAAGATCAGATTCGCTAGAGGTAAACTTTTGATCCGTTCGGCGCAATCCGTAGCAGTAACATGTTCCTTGTATACATAGGTGACATCCCAGCCAATCACTACTTCTGAATATGGGAAGATAGGATCACATCAAGTCGGCGAAGGTAGTGATCTGTTTGTAAATGGTACTTTTGGAATGACTAGAATACTCAAACCCGTTCAGAAAAAACAGCTCCCGTGCCAACAGAGATTCCTGTCGTTTCTTCCGGAAAAATATCGACATTCTCTGCTGTTGCTGAGCATTCGACCATCAATTCAAACTCAGTCAAAGCACCATGGAGTTCCTCGCCTAAGTCAAGTAAGTTTCTGAAATATAGATTTCTACAGGGCTGATATCTCAGGTATCGGCGATGCTGTCTCTGAAAGCGAAAGACATTCTGCAAGAAGGTAGACGGTCATGTGTCGACGGCTAAATGTGAGTTTGATTCTTGAACAGCATCGATAACAAAAAGGGAAAGCGCTCGAAGGAGTCATTGAGGACGATCACTGCGATTCCAGAATACAGCAATTTTTCTCAAGAAGAACTGAGAGCATCATATTATCTTGAGAAGATGACGGAAACCACTTCCGTGAATCCACCAGGATACATGAAGCAGAAACCTGTGACTGCTCAGGTAACAAAGTTTGTTTTCTGGGAGCATCTCTTTATTCAAAAATTTTGTAGGGTAATTCACTTCCTCCAATATCCGAATCCTCCACTCCAAAAAGCGGAAGTATATCGTCTCCCAGCCTGCAGTCGGCCGTGCCTGCACCAAACTCTGTCAAGGTTTTACAGAGTTCGATTCCAACTTCGCCGCCCATCAATCCCTTTGCACCTTCTGCAGTCTACCGGGCGCCCTCTCCAATTTCGCCGAGCACATTTCCCAATGATGTTGCACAGAGTGAACCATCTGTCTCAAACAATACCGAAAGTGTTGCACCAAGCGTATCGATGGACGAACAGAAGAAAATTGGCATCAGTGAGGATGAAAAGGCATCATTTGTGGCATGGAAGGTACAGCAGGAAAGAGAATTGGAAGAAAAGCGTCTGCAGCAAGAGCACCTCTTTGCAGAGCAAATGAAGATCGCAGCTGACCTTGAAAAGCAGCAGAGTGAGCTGTTGCAGAAGCAGATGGCATTGGAACAGAAGGAAAAGGAAATTCAGGACATGATGAGCGTTTCAAACGGCAGATCATTCAAGGAAGCTGGAGACGTAGAGGTCCAAGTCAAGATGCCGGTAGATGACAGATCAAAAAGAGCTCCTACAGACGAAGAATTGACCGAAGCAGCACTTGCTATGCTACCATCGGCTTTAGATGACATCAGGTTGGGGTCACAAAGCGCAACTGCAGCAATCCGTAAATCACATCATACTGAATTGGAAGTATCGCAAAAAGAATTAGATATTCTGGACTTTGAAAGCAAGCGAACGGAACATTCTTTGAATGATTCAATGGCTGAAAACATGCAATCTGTATCGCCAGAGCTTGTGAGCTTGACATTAGACTTGGAATATGATCAGTTTCTATCCACTGTAGCTCGTAAATCTGCTTTTCAGAACCAATTGAAAAAGGTGAAATGTGAAAGTTTATCTGATATTTTCAATTTACATTTTCTCAAATGCAAAACAGGATATTGTGTCAGCTCTCAATACTGATGAGCATCGAGTGGTGATAATTGCCTTGAATCGGGGAAGCATAATTGCCGAAATTTGCCTAATGCCAGCCCAAGGGTAAACTGCTTGTTGGAGTTCTCTTTTTGACAATGTTTTCAGGGATTCTGACACCATGAGAGATAATCGAACGCCAAAAGTGCTTGCATATGAATTGGCAGCTCAGGTATTGTCTTCATCTCTTGGTTGAAAGAATGATATTCTGAGTTGTGCTGGAAAAGGTTTCTGATCCATCAAGTGCACTGCGAGCGGCTATAACAACCAAGAAGGCCTGTCGTGCTATACTTCGCGGTCCTCCTGGACCAAATCAGATCATTCAGGACACTGTCAAGATTTCGACAATTTGTTCTCCAAGAGGGTCGCTTTCCACAGAGGTCAGCTTGGACTTTTGGGGGGGCAAAGAAAGACTATGAAAATTCTGACTGCTTCAGTGACTATCATTTGTCAGATTTCTCCTAGCAAACCAGAAATTCCGTCAAGATGGGCAGTTCTTGACAGAAATGATATAGCTGATGAGAGAGAAATGTCTGCCTACTTGCTCAACAACGAGCGCAGCAAATCGAATCTTCCTGAATCTAGCCTCACTGGATCCTGGAACTACGATGCAGTTACTGATGGTCTCTTACCATCGCCCAGCAGGATTCAAAGCAAATCTCCAGGGCAGAGGTCTTCTGATCCGCTTTATGCATCCTTGCCAGCGTTTTCAGACCCAGTACATGCAACCGGAACAAGTCCCTTGCAATCGGCATTATCGCCTCAATTCATGCCCTCAATCTTTGCTTCAGCTGGTGCCTACAGCACAACTTCGTCAATGAGTCTGCCAGGAGCAGGTCTGTCCAAGAGTTGTCGAATTGATGTTGAATCCACTGTTTTCGGTGCAAAAAGGCGAAAAGCTTCTAAGTTTAGGTGAAAAGGTAAGAGATCTGTGAGGACAAATCCTGACGCAACTGATTGCAATGCAACAGAGTTCATTAAGAACACGCTATCAAGACGAACCCCCTCCGCTTACCACAACAGATGTCAAGGTGATAGAAGCTCTTGCATCCACTGGAACAGACCTGCTGAAACGAGGAAGATACCAACAGGTTTCAACTCTGACCTCGAAAACACTGAAACTCGCTCACTGCCATTGTGACCAGGCTAGGAAGTATCTGAAGGAGGCTCTGGATGGTTCGAAGTCTTTACAGGCAGCGGGTCATACAGTTCCATCCAATTTGACTTTCAAAATTTTCGACGGTTTGGCAATTGTTGGAAATCTCGAACAAGACGTATGTGATGAGCTTGAAGAAGTGTGCCTGACTGCTTTTCAGGAGCCCTTCATCATTGCTGAAGATAGCGAGAAATTGAATCTGTGGTCCTCCAATGGAGTAAGAAAATTTTAAGGAGTTTGAAATGTAACCATTTCCTTTGATGTGGCTTCACACAGGCTTCATGGAAACCTCCAAGGGCTCCATCAGGAAATGGTTGGAAGTTTTGTGACAATGAAAAGCTTCGTCCATTGACACCTCAATCCAGATGACAAGTCGCCTCCTTCAAAAGGAGATGTTGCGTTTCGTCGAAATGTCTCGGGATTAGGGGATCCTACCACTAGCTTTCTCCGTAAATCTAAACAGCAGTTGACTGTCAGTAACCCTTTCGGTTTAGATGTCCGAAGCTCAAATCCAAATCTTTACTCCTCTGTTGACAGCAAACAGAGATTTGGCTACATTTATGATTCTACAAATGGCAAAGAAGAAGTACTCGGTAGTTCCTCGGACACACCATTGTACTCCTCTTTGACGTCGGCAAGAGGATCGGACATAACATATTCTGCTGCTAATCTATTTGCGACAAGTGTTCCCAGCTACACAGCAGCGCGTTCAATTTCTCCATCGAATCAATTGGAGAGGAAGAGAAATTCACTGTTGATTTCATCAGAGAAAGAGATCATTGCCTTGCTCTCAAATGCTACCACTATCTTGACCTCCAAGGAGGGAAGAATCGACAGGGCTTGCAAATACATGGAACAGGTAAATCATCTCCAGCTTGATTGGCAAGCCGTTGACATCATTTCAGGCTCTCAACAGCGCCCGCTGTCTTCCCTCGGTGTGTGGTGGAGACGAATGGGATAATCTGCAGGAGATTCTGAAAAAAGAAATTACAAGATCAGATGCTTCAGGTATCCCCTGCTTTTCTATCTCAAAAGTTCTGAGTTGTTTTAGTTGAGCTTGCCGTTGCGATCGTGAATCGATGTCTAGCGTCGATTCGAAATGCTCTTCAAGGCAAACAGGGCAGCAAATCGCCGTCTATTTCCAATGACAGATTCAGTCCTGCACTGACGAACAAACCAAGCTTTCGAAGTTCGTTAACTTCTCTCGGATCAAACAAAGAATTGAGCAGTGCAGCCGATCTGAGACAATCCTTCCTGCTTGATGGACTCAAGCGCCCTGTAAATCAAGACAAGGGAAGTACAGGAGAATCGCAATCGAAGGCACGTGTTTGATCCATTTTGACGTGACGATCGTTGAAAATGCTTCCGCAGGTGCCTAAAGACCGTCTGGCACAACTGGAAGTACAGCTGCGAGCTGTTGAATGTGAAATCTTCCCAAACTTATACAGGCTCTAACATTACTTTGCAGATGGTGAATCCCTCAGAGATTACGGATCACCGGTATTCTAAGCAACGAGAAACTTTTGAAGTGCGAATTAGTTTGGCGTGTAAAAGGATTAATCCTTTTTGACAAAAGTGCACGATGATAGCAAACTTCACTGCAGACCAGAGTTGATGCGTGATTGAATGGCAGAAATATACTCTTCCATAGGCGGTAGCTGATCTTCAGGAGCTTTTCCCCGAATGATCTTCGCTGCCCATCTGCGTTCTGCTTGTTCGCAAACGTCACGAATATTTCTGCCTGAGAAACCAGCCATTCGCTGAGCAAGCTTCTGCTGCTCCAGACCACTTAGATGTCTGGTCATTCTTGCAACGATCTGCTTGCGACTCTGCTCATCCGGGAGATCGAATTTGATGCTTACGTCAAAACGGCTGCGCAGTGCGCTGTCGATGTCACCCACTCGATTTGTCGCTCCTATCACAATCAGGCCGTCCTTAGTCTGAAAGCCATCGATCCTGCAGAGGCAAGACAGGTTACAACATTTCAATCAGCAAACACAGGTACGTTCTGAGGAGGACGGAGAGCATTCGTCTCGATGCTTCATGGATTTCACCATCTCTAGAAACAGCTAGTGCTTCGATTTCATCCAGGAACAGAAGTGCTCCTTTGTTCCGATCTAGATCAGCCAGCTTGCCCGTCAGGTCCATGATCTGTCTACTTCTCAGCAACAGAGCCTCAGAAAGATGACTATCACCGATGAGAGCCTCTTCTCTGCTTCCCCATACCACTTGGACACAACAGCTTCGAGCGGCAGGTAGATCATAGGGATGTCAGCTTTGTTTGCTATCATTCTCGCCCTGCTCCCTCCGACAATCAGTGAAGACCGAAAACTCTTTCAAGAGACGCACATGGTTGTCTTTCCGCAGCCTGGTGGACCTTCAAAGAGCACTGCCTTCGGGCGGTTGTTCTCCGACGAATCTGCACGGGTTCCCGAGATCACTCTGGCATACTTTTCAGGATGCAGCATGAGCAGCATGATGGTATCTTCGACTTCTTGTTTGATATCATCTATCCCCGATAAGTAGTCCCATGAGATGTTTGCACATCTCCCTTTCTGAGAGTGGAAGACTTGAGCTCCCATTTCCTCCATCTGTGATATGATCGATTCGACTGAATTTCCACTGTGGTTGGAAGTCAAATGGTCTTGTGCCTTGGGCCATGGGACCGCAGGCCCAAAGGGGGTCATCATGTCCTTCATAACCATCAACTCATTCTGCATCGGAGACAGGTTCCCCATGTGTATCATTCTTCCAACTGCAAAAGCTTCCTCTCGAGTAAATCCTCCTCCTTCCATCTCTATCTCAACCTCGGGAAGCTCAGCGTTCTTCCAAGGAATAACAACTCTGATAGTAGCTTTTCGATCGTGTGTACAAAGCAGCGAAACCTCAAAGCCTGACGAGGTTTTCTCGTCATCCCAGGCCCTCATTCCACCTTCAACAGATTGCTTTGCATCGCTCGTCCGTTTACTGGCAGACATTTCAAACACCGACGTCATCAGTATAAAGAACTGGTCACAACCCGGATTTATTTTGAAGCTCACCTTAGTTGAATTGGCCAAAGATTTACATTGCCAGGGTAGAACAGCGCCATCTAATACAGGACTGATTCTTGACAGTCTCTCCTGTATGGCTTTTTTGGTTTCATCTGCATTTAACATATGCCCTTTGCGATAACCTTCCATGTGTGCATTTTCAACAAAAAAAACACCCAATGAGAGAGCTCCAAGACCAGAAGCTACAAACATTCCCACGTTCGTTTTCTTTGCGGATACAGCCATCGAGAAATTCATTCCCGCGAACCACCTCCTACTTGCGTGCAACCTCGACACTCTACCTTCGCTGAAAAGAAGAGGTCTGGAACGAAGTTCTTCTGTCTTGCTTGCCATGTTGCTCGCCCATCCCGTCGCTCTCCTCCATAACTGTCGCCCACGATTGAGCGACTGAATCATGCGACCTGGCATCGAACGAGAATTTCCAGAAATTTCTCATCCCCGCTCATGCCCAACCCCGGCACGGACTCTGCGGAATGCTGACGGTATGGCCGACGGCCAGTACCGTACGGTAGTGTCGGACGGCAGTGCGGGCCCGGCAGTCATGCGCCGGCCCAAGGGCGCCGGCCTGCTGCGCCGGGCCGTGCCGCTGTGCACTGCAGCTCACAGCTTGGGCCACGGCAGTCAGGCCGTGGGCAGCCTCTTCTGCATGGGCAGGCCGTGGCGGCACAGGCACAAGAGCCGTCGAAGAGTTCTTTCATTTAATATTCCTCAAGCTGCCGACAGCGATCATTAAAAACACAAGGGTGCGAACATGGGTTGCTTTTAATCGGTCCATTCAATTCTCAAGCCGGCAAGCATGAAATTGCGCTACCAAGGAAAGGATCAGAAACGGAGCTGATGATTGTTAGCAAAGATTCAACCTGTAGTCTCTGCACAATTTCATTTTTGACGCTTCGTAGAGCTGCGCTGGTTCCGGTCATCTTGAGAATGATTACCTTTCACGGTGGTCAATGTTGTGAAAACTCGAAACGACTACAATACCGGCTGCATTCCACCTACACCACGCAAATCGAACAACTCTATCGAGCCTCCTGCGACCTTCAAGAATGGGCGCACCTTGTGGATCAAGACACGTCAGTCATTGGCTCAATCACTCTCGTACTTCGAACCGTATCCAGGACTTTTTCTACTGAATCAGGAGATAGTTCTGGGCCCCCGTCACCAAGATCCTGAATACAGTTGCAAATCAAAACCGACTGAAATGGTCTCAAGGTAGGAAAGCGGATATCAACCTGCACAACATCCACAATCTCTGGAATCTTCTCACGCAGACCGCGTTCTAAACCCATCTGAACTGAATTTCAACAGAATATGAAAGGTGGTTTTTGGCGAATACCTTCATTGTCATGGTAGATGAAGGACAAGTACCGCAGGCACCTTCAAGTTTCAAACGTACAATCTATGAATAAATCAACCGTCAGAGCTTCTGCATGCGACTAATTCGCAAGGCATAAATCCAATGAAGCAGAAATTCATTTACCCCGCCATCGATGTCCGCGATCTTCACGTTGCCCCCATCACTCATCAAGTAGGGTCGCATAGTGTCCAACACTTTCTCAACATTTTCCCATGTGAGAGGCAAAGGACCCTATGTGGAGCTAGACGTCAGGTACATGGACTTGGCACGCAACATTCGGTTACATCCAAGTCAGTAGGGCTTTCTTCAGTCTCTTTTGGAAGAAGTGGCTACAAAAATAGTTTCACATATCTTTCCCGCAAGATATTGCAAACATTCTCACATCTACAGATGGATCAAAAGGAGAAACAATCGAGTCTGTATCCTTCAATGCGAGGAGTGATCTCTTTGCGCTCCGCAGCACCAGCGGCCTCCACACCTGATCAAATCAACGACACAGTCAATGTACACACGAAGAAAACAACCCATTCCATCCTAACACAGTCAATCTTTGGAGGGGTAAAACAACCGCACAAGAATTCGGTAGTTTGCTAACAAATCTACTGGACTGCCCAGGCATATTCCATGACCCTTTATGAAAGCGCAAACAGAGGGCAAAAGGGTTCAAGATCAGGTCAGGTCTCCTCACCTTCGAGAAGCTTTGGGGAGAAGGCTGAGAGACTGTAAGATGAGAAAGATGCGGCTGGGTTAAAGCGAAGGCTTCCGCTCCCTTTCCTGCCATCATCGCTGCTATGATCACAAGCACTCGCCGCACCATGGTGATATCTCCTTGCATGACCCACCCCCACCCCCATAATTTAATCTCCTGCAGAGGGGAACCCACACCGATCTTTTCGGACCCCTAGTATTTACTCTACAGCTTTGGGATTTTTCTCGTCTTGCACCCGTGTTTGTGTGAGCCACCCATACTTTTAGCTACCCACCCGTACTTCATAAAACTGGAGGAGGGTTGGCTAGCTATTTCAGAAGTGCATGGAGTTGCCCGGGATTTGATTTTGTCCGACTCGGCGCCGCCCGGCCGGGGGGACCTGAGTTGGAACTCGAGCGAGTCACCCGCCACATGTCGAGGACGATTAGAGTATCAAGTAGTAGCTGTTTGCTGATCCACGGGTAATGGCTAGTCTTGAGGTTTCATGGCAGGAAAAAGAAGCACCTGCCGAACATGGTTGAGCTGCTCTCAACTGTGAAGATGTGGGGATCAAACCTCCTTGATGTTGTTGTTGTTCGAGAGCAACATGGTCAACCTATCGATTCCCAAGCCCCATCCAGCAGTTGGCGGCAACCCGTGCCTGCAAGAGCATGACATCAACTTCTTCTTTTGACATGCAGCCAACTCACTCAAGAGCGACGCAGAAATTTTCATCGAGCAACTTTTGCAGGTGTCAGGACTCAAGTCAGCAGTCGTTTGATCGTAACACAACCTGTGCTTCTGCATCTCCCGAGGCGTGTGAAAGCGCCTGCTGCTCAAATCGCTTCCTCTGCCATTTCACATCAGTGGTTGGAAACGAAGATGACAAACAGAGTACAAACAAAACATGGGAACCTGTTCGACTGGGTCATTCAACTCAGAGTAAGCGTTACAATACTCCATCTGTGTCTATGGTTAGACTAAGAGATCCTGGACTGAGTATATGGTACTCCATTTATGAACAGTTCGAATCGTTCAGTCAACCCTGCTAATACGTAAGCAAACTCATAGATCTTGTCTGTAACCACACAACCTGAGCAATTGCGATGGTTTCGTGCAAGAGGCGACATGATAATCGGATGGTCCATCACAAATGTTGGATTGATACATTTTGATTCCACGAAAGCTCCAACTGTGCAGTGACTTGAGCACGTTTGAAGCGTAAACATATTTGCACCAAGCTTATCCAGCAATCGTGCGTTTGTCGTTGGCGGTGGGCAAGTAACATCATGCTTTTTGCAAAGTTCCTAGGAAGTCTTACTGCAATGAGAGCATACAAATTTTGCATTGTCGCGTCACCATGAGTATTGTATTCATGTTGCTTGATTCCAAGTCCTAGGGACAAAGATGAACAAAATTGTAAAACTTCTGGATGAACCACTTACCTCACTGAACTTCACTCCAAGAGCCTCTTCCAATGCTGGAATCATTTGCACACGCCTGAAAGGTGGCGTGAAATCGATTGTCTGCATAAATGACTCAATCTCTCGTCGCATCATGCCTTGCTAGAAATCTGCTCACTTGGTTGTTGTATACAACGATGTAAGATCCAGTTAGTTTCTTCACCATGTTACTAAGCATGTCTTCGGTCTGCTGCATGCCTCACAGAGATAGAAAATATAGCAATAGACATTTACACCATGCATAAAAGATCCTCATAGTCAGCATATGCCATGTAAAATTCGCAAGTAGTGAATTCTGGATTATGTGTCTTGAAAATATTTCAGGAAAAGTAGAGTTCAGCACAAGTATCAGTGTTTAGTTACCATGTCAATGCCTTCGTTTCGAAACAAACGGCCTATTTCAAATACACGATCCAGTCCACCCTTCAAATCATGTCATGGGGAGAAAAGTACGAGTGCATGAGTTACCACAACAAGCTGTTTAAGATAAAGTTCTGGAGCAATTCGTAGATACCTACCACAAGTTGTGTTATCAGGCGAACATGTGACTTCAGTTTACATATCCATTCCAAGCTCATTGTGATGAGTAATGAAAGGTTTCGCATTGGCTCCTCCAGGCACCTGAGTTCACCTCAGAAAGACAACAAGGTACATAACTGACGAACTGTATTCAAGATGGGAGTTTCGACTTCAAGAAAGTTCCTTTGAATGAGATACTCTCGAACCTGTCATAGGCTTTCAGCGAAAAAATAGATTTCAATTGACCAAATTTCCTCCTGAATGATCGAACTTCTAAGAACAAAAGTCTCTCGAACCTGCAAGTAACGACTATTCATAAACAAAAAATTGCAAGGGGATCAATCTTGTGTACACGGGTAACGTCCTGAGTGAAGCAATCTGGAAAAATCTTACATTGGGGTTCATGATGAGGTCTAAGTATCTTTGTCTGTATCTGAAGCGTGATCAAATAAGCCACCCAAAAAATTGATTGACAGGACACACGGACCTTGTTTCTTGATCTTTCAAGGAATGCTTAGGAAGCATGCGGAGACAAGGGGATAAGAGGGTGAGCTGAAATGTAGAATATATTCAGCATCCACAATCTTCCAATCAAGATTTGCCTCTCTTGCTATAATCGAAAGTTCTCCGCTTTTAGAGCATCCCTAAGACAGCGTTGTAAATAAAGGATTGATTGCGATTCGCAAAAGCTGAAAAGATTATCTTTCCTACCGGATGACCAACCACTCCAATCAAGTCTCCACGTCTCAAAATCTCATTCTGATCGCGAAATTGTTCTTCGCTCTCGAAGTTTGCACTACTCGCCATGATCTGCCATGCACGCATCAACTCGCGGAGACTTCTCTCTTTAGCGCACCTGTAGCCTCTCTCCGTCCGAGCGGACATCATAAAAGATGAGTCGCCCCTGGCAACAAAGTTGAATATCAGCCCATCAAAGCATCGATAGCAAAAAAGCAACGAGCACACCTGTTGTCTTTTCTGTGTTATTCTACCAGCAACCTGCTATCACTCTCAGAAGGACACATCAGTCTAACAACATGAAGAATGACCCTTTCTTCAACAGAGCTAATCTGATCTCCTGGATTTATATTCCTTCAAGAAAACAAAATTTCAGCCGTTCTTCTTGCATGATTGTAGCTTTTCTTGCCCATCATATTTTTTTCGAAAGTTCGTCAGGGACATTGTGATGTCATATCTTGGTGGAAAACGATACCCTGCGCCTCCATTGAGTTCAAAACCGGCTCATAGAATGTGTACCCGAGTTCTTGAGCTTGTTAACCGAGACGATGCGATTTTCAAAGTACCGTGTAGGGTCAAGATCTTCGTCATCCTCTTTCTTCTCCTTCAGGTGTTTCAAAACATCGTAGACCAAGCTTGTACAACTAGACCTGTGACTTCGGAATTTGAATCTTGTTTTGTGACATTTTCTTCAGTTCTTTTTCATGAGCCTTCAATCTTCTTTTGATTTCATTCTTACTGAGTGGCTTGCCATCTTCATCTTTCTCCAGCTTAAGTCTTTCAAGCAGCTGCGCGGTGGAGTTTTCCGCGTCAAGGTTATCTGCTTTACCTTGTACTTAGCAAAGCACACACATCACGCAATAGTGTATAACATGTCTTTCATCAAGTACCTTGGATTGTAATATCATCGCCCTGTCCTTGATTCGAGATGCTTGGCAGACCACCCGCGTCCGACTGGCAGTCTTGACCGGATCCTCCACGAATTCTCGAAAAGCGGGAAAGCTGGCAGAGAGAGCGAGACTTCTTCTTCTCATTTTGAAAATGGGAGTACGTTGATGATATGGAAGCCATTTTCGCTGTCTGTCCAAGAATCTCTGCCCGGCATGACCAATCAGCGGCTACGATCGCTGCCAAAAGCAGGCGCCAAGCCTTCATTGCGGCTCTCGTTGGCCCCCATCATAACGGTCAGTGTAACTGCCGCAGCTCAGCCCGGTCGGGCCGGGCCCCGCCGGGCCGGGCAGTGACTGGCGGCGGCGCCGCGCGCAGCTTCTATCGAACTAGCACTAGGTGGTACTACGGTGGCCCGGAGTGACGGGCCGACCACCGCCGTATGCCCTGTGCGGTCGGACAGTGTCAGGACGGTCCGAAGCCTCCTCTCAGTGCTCTCAGTCCTGATTACGGTCCACTGGCCGGGCCCCGGCCCCGGCCCGCCCCTGTGACGAAGGCTTGAAGACTCGGCGGGGCTTTCCTAGCCGTCTTGCGAGGCTAAGGTCCTCTCATGTCTGGGTGCTTGGGTTTTACATCCTATCATACAGTCTATCTCTCATGTGCTCCTCAATTCTGGTACGGTCAAGTTTGTGTATATTAAACTCGGTCTTGAGCAACTTGAAACTTGCCAGTGTGCTCCGTCACCCAGGCTGACGTACCGTACTGATTTTTGACTTACCTATGAGTAAAAGCACTTTGGAAGGAGATTCGAGCACGGTCGGCCACTGAGTATGATAGCAGCGGCGTAATAGACTGAGACTCGGCGGGATTCACTGGACCGGGACACCCGGACACTCTCGAAGTTAAGTTAAAACACTGTTCGCTAAAATTTTACTTATCAAAGGTTCTAGTGGGCAACTGGCTGAGCGGTACCCCTAGTCTTCCCACAATCGTACCCCTACTTCTCTATCACCACCCCAGGCCCTTTTTGGTCAACCCCCACCTTCTGTAACTGTAGGCTGCATGGCCGACACTGCCAGAAGTGCGCGGCCTGCAGAATGTTTCATGGCCGCAAAACTGCCCTGAAAAGCATCGCTAGTCAACATAGACATACCACCATCTGTTGATTCTTGCTTGTGATAGCTGCACTTCCCTTGGTAAGCAGCTCAGCCATGAGTTTCCTGCTGGGGTCCAAACCTCATGAGAGAAGTCTTGGTGAAAGGAACACGCCTAGCCGGCAGACCAGCAGACCATTGAGTGCACAGGCTGGAGCAGAATCAGAGAATCGAAATTCAGGTGCAGGGGCTTTCTTTCAAAGCATAATATCAGCTCCTGACAGCCCCTGGTCTGGATTGCTAAAATGGCAAGAAGACGCGATCAACACAGCTCAGAACATTTTTCCGCGTGCAAACCCTGTGAATCTATTCGGCACTTCGATTGAAAAACAAGACAAACTTCAACATGACCTGCGTCCAAAGAGCGAGACTCTCAAGTGGACCTCTGCGAGCTCAGAAAACAAAGCGCCGTTTGACAGAGCCAAATTTCAAACAAATCCTGTGATTGTGACACCACGAAGTCGAATCCCTTCTAAGGCGTCAAGGAGTAAACAAGACAAGTCTGATTCAAAGTTCGACGCGAAAAAGAACTCTATTGGACATACATTTTCCAGGGATCAGCACGTCGCAGGGTCAGGAGTATCGCGAAAGAATTCCGAAGAAAGTAAAGCCAGTACAGTTCAGGTGAGTCAGGTCAAATACACAGAAAAGAATCCACTGCAAAATCCCACAGTTCATCACGTTTTGAGAGAAACAATTTTGTTTACCAAGGAACTGCTAAATGTAACTCGAATAATCGAACATGAATTTCTACGGAATCGTTCCAAGGAACCTGTTGAGAATGACAGAGAAGACTATGAAACCCTATGCAATGAAGTAGAAACGTTATGTAACGAAGTAGAGAGCCTAAGGAAATCTTTATCAAAAGAGAAAGAACGAAGGGAAGAAGCCGAAGATTTATTGAGAAAAGTTAAGCAGACGCTATCGAAAAATATTGAAGCTGATCAAATACGAGAGGAGGAAAGAAGCAAGCATTTGAAAAGAATACAAGCGGAACTTGATCTTGAAAGAAAGAAAAGTCGGGACTTGATGGAAAAGCTCGAAAATCAGCAAAGTGAAGCGTATTCAAGAGACCAAATCCTTTCCTTACAGAACGACAATGAACGGCTTCACAACGCATTAGCTGAGGTCGCTGAATCTAAGAATCAGATTGAAAAGAACCTCCAGATGATGAAGCTTGCAATGGTTGAAGAAGAGAAAATACGATCAATGGAAGACGAAAGGAGGGATCAGGAATTAGAGAGAATCCGCGCTGACCTAGAAGAGGAAAGGCATATTCGTCAGCGGTTCGAAAGTGAGAATTCTGAAGCAAACGAAGAAAGATATCACAGCCTCAAGTCAGAAATGATTGCTCTGAGAGACGAATTGGAAGTCAAAAAACTACAAATTGCAAAGCTAAAGAAGGGCCTTGAGGAAGAAGAAGCAAAGTCGGAGGAATATTTGCATTCTTTGAAAAATGCAAAAGCAGACGCCGAGGCTGCAACAGAAAATATGAAGAGCACGATTCGTGAAAATGTTGTTACTTCGATGGAAATTGATAGCCTTCGTCATAATCTATCTCAAGAGAAAGAAAGAACTTCGGAGCTTGAAGAGAAGATCAAAGTATTGAATGAAGAGCTTCGTCAACAAAGAAGGAAGCAAAGCGAGATAGTAGACGAACTTGAAAAAGAAAGCAGAAAACGGCAAGAGACTGAAATTGCTCTTGAAGAGTTGAAGTCATCTCTGTCTCAGCATAATGAATCTGATATGACTCGTGTGAAACAAGCAGAAAGAAGAGAGAAGGAATTCGAACGTCTGAGACAAGATTTTGACGTTGAACGAAAGAAGCGACAAAATGCAGAAGAATCTGTCATGGACCTGAAGAACTCTCTTGCAGATAAAATACAAAAGCTCGATGATGCCCTCTTGAAGGTGAGAGAAAAGGATGATCTTTTACTGGAATTCGAAACCTCGATAAGGGAGCACGAACAGAGAGAAAAGGAATACACAAGGACTTTGGAGAGGTTAAAGATATCTTCAAAAGAGTCCAGCTCGGTTCAAAGTGAAAACGCTAATTCTCCTACAAGCAAAGTCAATGAGCAAATTCGCATCTTAAGGTATTCCAAATTGTGTTGTGAGGAATTACCCGCTGATTTGCATTACAGCTTACAGGATGCGTTGCAAGAAAAGGATAATCGGATATACGAATTGGAGAACAAGATAAAACTACAAAATCAGAGAGTTTCAAGTTCTGCCAGGTGCTTTGCAGATCCAAACTCGTGATTCCTGTACTGACCACAAAGATAGGGCTAGTACAGCGGAAGATGGGGGAGGATTTGAAGGGTTGAAGGTGCAATTCGAAGAAGAAAGGAATCAATGGTTGAGAGAGCGCGAGAACCTCCACCAACAGTTGCAAAAGGTCTTGCAGACTTGCATGGAGGAGGAGATTGCAGCTGAGGAGGCTCGGAAACGAGAGGCAGCTGCTCTTGCTGCTCTGAAGCAGGCCAACGAGTTCATGACGTGTTCAAGTCCCGATGGAGAGAATTACAGCGACTCACGATGTTATCCCAGATCCAACTCGGCTTTTCAGACGCCCAAAGACCACACTGTTGTGAGAGAGAAATATTTCAAGGACACCCCCCCATCTATTGGCATTGGAGATCACAAGTATTTTGAAATTCAAGGCAGCGAAGTTGATTGGCAGCTGACACCAGAAACACATGTTCGGAGAATAAACAAACAGAATCAAGGTCAGAATACTGGAGCCTATACGCATAAGCTCGTTTCCGAAATCGTGGGAAAATTCGAAGGCGCCGATGGAAAGAGCGGAAAAGGGTCTGAAAGCAAGGTCATGAAGTCGCAAAAAGCTGGCAAAGATCCGAACAAATAATCTGTTAACAATCAGTAAAGACATGTTAATTCTTGATGGCTGAGTCTTTGAGCATATTACTCTTGCAGGTTCTGAGATATTTTGTAGGCATCGTACGATGTGAAGATTAGAAGAAAACATAAGGCAAGACCTCCGATTTTCATGCATATCGCCTTGAATGTATCCAGGACCTCAAAACAATTCGCTGAATTGACGATTCCAAGGAGCAAAGAAATCACAAAAATAGACTGGTACTGTGTACTGGCTTGAGCATTCGTAGAGAGAACTTTGGCGAAGACAAACTCCAAGATGTTTGAAGAATGAAGCTTGCACACTTCGCCCCTGAGCGCTGGGTAGTCCAACAAGAGAGTTTGCAGAAACACTGTCCATCCTCCTATCCCATTCAACACTTGCATTAGGAATTGAGAGGTGCTGACCCGCACCCATTCCTTGGGATTACTGCTATTACTCACCGAGTGACCAAAAGATTCAACGAATTCAAACAATTTCATGAAAATGAAGAGTACAATGAAGAGAAGGATACGACTCCGATGTGGCAAACTCTCAATTGTTCCTCCTTTCCATCGATCTGTTTTGGCGATCCAAAACATTTCATCGTTGTTTTTGATAGCAGTCTGTTTCCACCAGGATCCGTCCTCTCTGTTGGACGTGTAGGTGTAGAAGAAATATTGAGCTTTGATGGCAGTAGGGGGCATTAAGCGCTTGCGCGTATTGTTGGCGACAAGCAACAAGTCAGACCATGGAGTGCCAACAAGTGAAACGGAATCAGAGTCACCAGCTAAGATCTTTTGTACCTGTGATCATGACTCAACAACAGTCAACGGCTGACTACAAGAGTGAAGTACTGACCAACTTCTGGAGGAATGGAGGGACGTCGAGCTTCTGCCCCATGAGTGCCGGATGCTCCAAGGAAGCTTCTCATAAAGTCAGCTTGATCAAGATGCACAGAGATTGGACGGATCTTAACAGACACTAGGTGGACTACAGACACCGGGTGGACAACAGACACTAGACGGATCTTTACAGTCACTGACCTGTTGTGTGTATCCAAATCTCCCAATCTAGACGGTGATGATAAGGAGAATTGAACCATGGCATCTTGCGTGGATTTCCTGGGAGATTCTTGAATTCCAACGGCTTCCATGAGACTCCTTCGAAATCTTTTGAAGCATAACTTGAACATGCATTGCAAGTCTGTTTGCAGAGACTTCGCACTTGATTGTTGTTGCAATGAAATGTCAAATCCGAACAACTATTCCATCAATACATCCTAGATCAGCATTGAGGCTTTGCAACGGAGAAATTTACCTGAGCGATCTACCTGAAGGATCATTTGCAATGACCCCAGGGTGATCTACACAACCTTTGCTTTTGTTCTTGACGATTGATTTGGGAATCTTGTCATGAGTGTAGGATAACACAAGGTTGACCCTGTGCTGATTGATGAATCCGAAGACACCCTGCGCATTCACAAAGAAGTAGTCATCATAGAAATGGAGCCAGGGAGAAGGGCTGAAAAGCTCTTTGAGCGGGGCTGCTGACTTATAACCAATAAAAAGTACAAGGGAGACATGCAGTACGAGCCTGCAATATGCTCGCAAGCCAGAGAGGAAACCAACGAACCCCCTGGAAGCGGAAGGACGCTCCTTGTCCTCGCCAGGATCTTCGTGTGGAGGAGACTGGAAGAACAAGGACAAGAAATGATCATCTAGGAGAGCCAGACACGGCACAGCACCAATGAAGTTGATCCAGGCGTAGTTCCCTGTGCTCACAATCCCCACTTGGAATAGCAGCTCAGCGACTGCTGTGAACAATCTGACAGCCCTGATCGGAACAAGGATACCAAAGGGAAGAATCAGTTGCTCGAAGAAGGTCAGAGACACTTCAATCTTGTGCACGTCAAGAGGAAGTTGATGAGCGAACCATGCGAGAGGGTTCGGCATCGGCTGTGTGAAGTAATGAGTGGTGGTACAGGTCAGCTCCTTCCAGCAGGCGGAGGAGCGAGAGCCGATCTTCGACATGCCAGCGCCAATCATGAGCCGAAATGCGCACCACCGAAAGAGCCAGAGCACGAGCCGGGGAGGAGGATACCCCCTTGGGAAGGGTGAAAGGGAGAAGACGGGGCACAGGAAGATTGAGAGGAAGCCTACCTCTAGTGTCAGCCATTCCCACCCGTAGTTCATCACCCATCCTCCCAGGTTGACGATCGACAAGTAAAGCAGCCACAAGCTGAGAGGAAGGAGGAAGGAGTTCAACACTGAGAAGACCAGCAGCAGGGAGAGCAGAACTCCCGACCAACAGGCTGCTTCCAACATCCAGTCATGGAACGGCAGCTGCGGACCGTAAGGGCTCTCCACTAAGAACCAGAATAGGGGGCTTGGCCGAGGCCGGTTGGAGTAGGTCAGCGGCTGTAGACCATTCGAACCAAAGAGAGCTCTCGCTTGAAGGGCACTCGTCAGGAAAGCTGCGAGGTAGCACACACCCATCGACTTCAATAAGAGGGATCTCGTGAGCCAGTAGCTTGCCTTGCGACAACTGGCGCCCTGCGGTTGGCAGGTCAACCAAGACGTCCATGAAGACTCGATCGAATGTTACGATCGTGCGAGCTGTGGTGGACTCACTTTGGGGGTTTGCCGTGAATCATTGTACAGAAGGAGGAATGGGAGCGAGATGACGTAGAGCAAAGCACAGCTTATGGGAACCTGCAAATCCGTGAATCCATTTCGACTCCTTGACAATCGCGAGACACACCAAACGAAACTTGTCGTCTACACTCAATCGTTGCCATGAAGCGAAGGAATCAGGGAAGGGAGCATTCCGCAGCGAACTGTTCGGACAAGAAAGCTTGTCAAAAATCGCCCTCATATCTCCAACTCATTACTCTGCCGTCAAGGATAATAGCTCTGGTATTTCTTTGTGAACAAATCGAATGCCAGCTGCACGCACGTCATGAAAGTGAGCGGAATAGAGATCCTTCACCTTTGTAGGCGTCAGCCATCCAGTGATCTATGAGTTTCGAAACCATGATACCCGCGAAGGACTGCTGTCACATCTGTGCCGTCAAGACTCTCCACATGATAATTCCACCAATCCCTCCCTCGCTCCCTCCCTCCCTCGCACCCTCGCTCGCTCCCTCGCTCGCTCCCTCCCTCCCTCCCTCGCTCGCTCGCTCGCTCCCTTCTTCCCTCCGTCCCTCCTCTCTCCCTCCCTCCCTCGCTCGCTCGCTCCCTCGCTCCCTCGCTCCCTCGCTCCCTCGCTCCCTCGCTGCCTCGCTGCCTCGCTCCCTCGCTCCCTCGCTCCCTCCCTCGCTCCCTCGCTCCCTCGCTCCCTCGCTCCCTCGCTCCCTCGCTCCCTCGCTCCCTCGCTCCCTCGCTCCCTCGCTCCCTCGCTCCCTCGCTCCCTCGCTACCTCGCTCGCTCCCTCCCTTGCTCCCTTCTTCCCTCCGTCCCTCCTCTCTGGCTCCCTCCCTCCCGCCTTTCTCTCCCCCTCTCCCATTCTTTCCCTTGACATTCCCAAGGAACTCCCCGACATTCCACGTACTCTTGCTGTCTTTTGGCTGTCCCTTATTTGTCGGCCTGGCATCCTGTGCTGCCCCATGGCTATGGGATGCGTCCGGCCATGCAGGATCGTGTGACCAGCCTGACGGCAGCATATGCTGCAGAGGAAGGAGAAGGTGGAAGGGGCAGACTTGGCGAGCCATGACGTGCATGGAAGCATGCTGCGAAGTCTCGTGATCGTGTGTTGCTTCTCCTGCTTCGTCTCAGAGGAAAGAGTTGGTAGGGTGTTGGTGCTAAGGGGAGGGCTGGGAGATGGTGTGGGAAATGGCTCTCCGATGGAGTTCAGGTATGTGCAAGCTCCTAAGATCAAGAAGCGCCCCATGGAAGCAGACAGCTCAAGCGGCTTGTCCGAGTTGCTCAAGGACGTTCGGCCAGAAGAGATTCCAGACATTGACGACAACATGGTCGACCATCTCCTGCAACGGCATGGCGTGTCTTCCAAGACTGAGCGCCGCAAGGAGAAGAGGTGCTCTGCTGAAACAACTTGTGAGCCATGACGCGGCGTCGCAGGAAAAGAATGATGCAAAATGCTACTTCCTACGAGAGAGCACGCTGGGACCCAAGGAAGCGGACAGGAGAACACTGGGTAGAAAGTCAGGGCATGAGTTGGCAAGAAATACACAAACATGTTGAAGATGAGAGGAATCAGGTTTGAGATGCAAAGTGTAGAGATCGTCCTACACATGAATTCCTCGGCAGGCATCTGTTCAGGAGCGACCGCAACCCACGAGTAGTCATGACATGGAGAAAGAGATCCGGCAGAGTAGAATGAATGGGAAGAATTTATCATCGCACGTGACGTTGAAGAACAGGTGCTGGAAGAGGAATAAAGAATGCTGCAGTGAAGAAAGCATTGAAAGAGGTGATTGCGGGGAGTTTGCTGTAGCGATGTCACATCTCATTCCGGTGAACAGATCGAAGAAGCTTCTGATTTTGACGAAGGCATACCTTTGATGGATTTGTCTAAAACATTGATGTTTGCGTCTTTAGAGGAACACCAGAAGCTGATGGAAACAATGTACGGTGCCCAGTACTATAACGTGATTTTTCTAAACTCCATACTCCATCCTTGCTGATATCTTGTACTTCAGGAGACAGATACGGAATCGAGCCATCCATTCAAGAACGAAGTGTTCGATGACGGTTCGAGCCAAATTCAGCAGCTGAATTGGGACACTGTCAAACGGGAGGTCTGTCCATCCTCACAGATCAAAGATTCACATGATGTCTGCTTGCAAATTCCAGGCGTGTGACGAACAAGAGTCATGTTCAAAGTCCATGTTTGAGTGTGAATACTGTTCCAAGAGGTTCTCCTCAGGTAAGAGATGGATCGCATCTCTCCTGCTGGTTACATACTTGTGAGTAGAGGACGTTGCGGTCAAGCACGAAAAAGATTGTCGTAAGTCTGGTTCGTACCATTCGAGGTTTTCTGATAAGCTACAACCTGGAAGGCACTAAGAGCTCCAAAATTGCTGGTGGAAGCAAAGGTACAAGAAAGCACCAGCACATGGTGACTGACTTGAGTGCAAGCAGACAATGTAGCTCCGCTGATTGAATCAAACGAGACTGCTGGGTTACTGGGACTTCTTGCAGAATCAACTGCCTCAAGACAAAGGAGCTGGACATCACAATCGGGAGCCGGATGATGACGATGAGGTTCTTGGTTGTTAGACTCATCTCAAAACCCTTACCGTACAGAGATCATGCAGCTCGAAAATCTTTTCAGAAAGAGAGGCAAAAGCGACAAGGACAATACATCTCCGTCTCAGGTATTGTCTCAACGTTTTGTAGTCTCTTCTCAATGCTTGGTAGATCTTTATTCCGGACTCTTTGAACAAACAGGTCGAGAAAGCAATTTGAGAATCCCTGTTATGACCCTTCGTAGATGATCGATCTCGTCAACGGATTTCCTAAAGGAATCATGGCAGCAACTCTTAGGACCCACTGGAAGGTCTATGAATGATTGCTGATTACTTTTATCTTGATGCAGAGAATTCCGACCAGGAAAAATATGACCAAGACTGCCCATGGAAAGAGCTTGGATTCGATCGATTTGGAGCTTTCTTGAGAAAATTGAATGGAACTGTACGTTGCAAGGCCTTCTTGAAACCAGCATTGAAGCTTTGTCCAGAGTCTGTTGTTGCATCGCAAGGACGTGAATGATGATTTCCTTGTGCGACTCTTGCATGCTGATCACGCTCTTGCCAACAAGCTTGTGGCAGGTGTTGCCGATTACAGAGAATTTTAGGGATTCTTTGGAAGTATTGATACAACAAAATCTTTGTTCCTTAAAAAAACACTTAACCTGATCATTACAGGTCGCCGACACGAAAATCAGCAAGAAAAGTATTCAACCTCGGAAATCAGTGTAGAAGTTCTAATCAAATCTATAAGGCTCGACAGAATTTAAAGCAGAAGATTACTATCTTGGTGAACAAGACCGTTTGGAGATAGAAAATGAATTTCAAGACGCTTATGAGAAATTCTCATTTCCGTTCGAAGCAAAGAAAAGAATGGAAGAAGTGAGGTTTTTTTTCAAATTCGATATTATGATCATGCATCTACAAGAATTGAATTCCTATATTGAATTCGTTTGGCAGGAAATCAAAGATCTACGCAAGAGAGCAAAGAGAGGAGATGCAGAGGCGTGTTACACTTTGGGGACATATTACGCGGTGTGAGCTCCTCCTTGATATCGTGATGAGGTGATAGTCAGATGACAGCTCGGAGAAGTCATGCCAAAAGATGAAAGGATGGCAAGAAAATATTTTCAGGTGGTTCATGAAATGCGGAACAATCGGTGACCAGTTGAAAACAGGACGCTGTGGATCTCGATTGCAATCACGGAAGGGCATTGAATGATCTGGCACAAAGTATTCTTCAAACATCGCGAGACGAAGCTGATCTAAAATTAGCGGTATAAGCGTGCTTGTTGCTTCAAATCTGTCTAACTTCATAACAGTTACACTATCTTCGAAGAAGTGTAGACACTGGATGTATTTTTGCAATGCACAATTTGGCTTGTATGTTTTACAATGGAACCGCTTGTGTTCAGGAATTCGCTTCCTCCTCCTTCTTTCTGAGACAAATGATCTTTGCTACAGGATTTTGCAAAGGCGCTTGAACTTCTTCTCGCTGCAGCAGAAGCAGGCATTCGAGATTCAACGGTACTTTGGAGCTCGTCGACTCAGAGGAGTGATGGGCGTGACGCAGTTTGAAGTGGGTCGCTTCTACAAGGAAGGCATCGGAGTTGATGCAAACATGGACCTGGTGCATGGTAGACATTCTTCTATCGCATGCGTGAATCAAACGCAGGCTGTCAAGTACTTCAAGGCCGCCATGGATCCCTCCACGGACGACCACATTAACTCTCTGTCAGCTTACGAGCTCGCAAAGATCTACATTCAGGTCCGCTCGGTTTCGAGGGTTTAAATTTGCATGATGGGCTTTATAGGACAAGTACGAGCCAAGCGTTGAATCGAGGAAGGAAGGGCTTACGTTCCTAGAGGTTGCATGCAAGCAGAGGCACCCTGAAGCATGGTATCAAAGTGATGAAAACCAGCTTCATTTTCTGAATGCTCGCAGCTACATGTTAGCAAACCTGTACTTGGAAGGACATCTCGTGCCAAGGTCAAAGAAGCAGGGTATATCATACTTGAAGATTGCAGCTCAGGGGGGGCACAAGGCAGCTTCGAATGCACTTCGTAAGGTTAAAGGATGATGTTTGCTGTGGGACATGTCATGATCTTTCTTTATCTGGCTCCGTCTCTGGCTGTGAACAAGCTCCTACTGTCTATCTCTTTCCTTATCACCTCATTTCGCCATGCTTGAACCTTCATCTCTACCTCTAGTCGATCTCAATTCTATCCGACATCGTTTGGGGTACCTCAAGCTTTTTCTCTGATTTCTACAAGTACCCCTCACTTTGACTGTCTTCACCACCCTTTCCCTATCTTCTCGTGGATGCGGCCATTCGTTATGACATAGAGAATGAAAGAAAAAGTCATCACAAACCACATCTAAAATATAATAAAAGTTGAAAATAAGTAATCTATTTGATATATCAATGTATTTTAAAACTTCAGTACAAGAATATTTTTAAAAAATAAGATCTGTTGTCTGGTCGATGGTCTTCAAAATGTTGCACCCACTCGATCCGCCCCTGCAAGATTTTTTTGCCGAATAGAAACATTTCCCCAGTATTTTGAAATTTTACACAGCTCTTTCAAAGAGAGCAATCATTTCAAATATTTTCCAGGCATGGCGCGGTTGTTCGTGCTTCTCGTTCTAGTAGCAGCGCAGCATGCGGCCGCCATGCAGTTGAGCTCAGCCCTCAAGCCCTCAAGCCCATTGAGCTCTTCAATGCACCCTATGCCGTCCTTGATGATGGAGAGCCATGGTAGGAAGCTCCGTGTGAACGCGCAATTTGATGCGATGAGAACAATGGCACGAGCAGGGGCTGCCGCAATCTTCTTGGACGGCTTGCGAGCCATGATGAATCCTGCTTTGCGCATGAATTTTCTTAGCAGTGCGTACACACTCTTAGCTTGTACTGTTGTGTCGATTTCAATGTATGGTCGCGGGCATGAATGGATTATGGGGAAATGGAAGGCTGCAATCCCTGGGTCATGGCAGACATTCGCGCAACCTCTCGCTGCGATTACGTCACAACGAGCTTCATCTCTCTCCATGGATGCTATCCATGGATTTGGACGTCGTGTATGTCCAGCCATGTCTTTCGGAGCAAGCAATATGATCACTCCCTTGGCAGCTGAGATTTTCCTTTTTTCTGCTTTTGTGTCTCGGCTCCTTGAGCCCACTACCTTGGTACCTTCAAAGCTAGCACATGCAGTGACACAAGAAAGTCTTCAGAACAATGCTATTGCTGCAGCGTGCGGAGAGTCATCGCAAAGTTACTCCTTCTCTCGTAAGCATGTCGGAACAAAGAAACCGTCACGCTGACACGTTTGTAACAGGACATCGTCGCATACCAAAGCGCAAATAGATTGCTGGTTGCTGTTGAATCGATTTTCACTCATCTTTTCTGGTGAAGATGAATGTTTATGTATTTTCAATGCAATTCATACATGAGACAATATTCCGATGTGTAGGAATAATGCTTCTATGCCGTCCGTACGCGCACTGTAGTTTGTTAGTGTTTTTGTGAATTCATTAAATCAGATCAAAAGAAGTTGATTGACGTTCCGAATTTTCTCCTGATCGTTAGGATGGAAGAATTCATGACCTTGGATTCGGAGGCGGCTGAGGAAATGTTGAAAAGCAGAGCTCAGTGCGATGTCGTGTGAATCTGCTTCGCATGTTCCACTGAAGCAGCTGGCGAGGGCTGGAAGAAGCTCAAGCACGACCTCGTGACAATCATCGTCCATTTGCTGCAGCCAAAACAAAACCTCGAGGAGCTCTCGGCAAGGTGTCTGCCTGCCTTGAGGTCCAGAAGGTTCGACGGATTGGGAGAGCACTGGCAGTCGAGTCATCTGCTGACTGGTCTTCATCAATTTCTCCCTAATGGTCGCGAACGTCTCGTCGAGGTATGCCGAACCTAAGACCAGCTCTCTGCCGAACAATTCCATGAATTTTCTGACGCACAAGAAGGAAGCATAAACGAGACATTCTTTCATCAATACCGGAATGTCTTCGACATGCCCGGTCTCCAAACATTCTGGAGATGTTTGGACTAACAGTTTTAGTAACATGTGGAGAGTCCTGAGCACGCTCAGTCTTGCACTTTTCACAGTCCCATCCATTGCTGTTGCCAAGATACAACGATTTAACATTTGAGCAATCATGGAAACGAATAACCTCCGCCCCAACTGGTTTGCAGTCAACAAAAAGTTTGGAACCTCAAAGGATGTCTCCTTGTCCTTAGCTTCGCGATCAACCACAACAAATTCAAGGATATGATTAAAGAACAAACTTTGAATGAAATCATCCGGACACCAGTGCTCAAAACTATGACTTTGATTGAAAAACAATACTGTCTGTGTCTGTACCAGTTCAATCCCCGATTCAAGAGAATCACGCAAAAGAGTCATCATAATTTTCTCCAATCTTTTGTTCTGAAAACAATTATTCATCTTCAACAATCCCTGTAAAAAGAATGGAATGCATCTTGCTTGAGCATTTGCAATCTTGCTCATCTGAATTTCGGTGAAACCATCATTGGACTTCGACTGATCAAAATTGGAAAAAAGCATTTCGTGCAGGTCAAGCAGTAGAGTGCTTCCATTTGATTTGTGGATTGTACTGCAAGCATGCAATCGTTCCGCTGATATCGGCAGCACTCTTGACAAGATTTCGAAGGCAAATATCATGAAATCTACCTTGTCACTTCCTTCAATCATGAACAATTCCTTCCTCAACACCTGAATCCATTCATTGAAAATATCATGATATTTCTGAGAATTATGGCCGGCAATATTCTCGAGGAAATGCTTGATCACTGATAACCTATCCATGAATCCCTCGTTTTCGAACAGAGCTTCCGTTCGGCCATTTGGGATGGATAGAATGTTGCGAAAACAATCCTGCATGAAAGGAACCACCCGCAAATTTGAGATGATGTAGGTCAACTCTTGTTGAAGGTCTTTGATAAAGAAAGTGTTGCTGGTAGGTTTGAACATATACGTTCTTCTGTCACACATGAAAATGAACCACATCTGCAACAAATCTTGAAAGGTGATGTCAATCCACAAGTCAAGAGGGTATTTGAGCCCTTGGATGAAGAATTTCCAAGTCAATGCAACACTCCTGCGGATTTCAAATGAATTGCTTTGTGTGAAATAGAATTTGCAGTCATTCCACTCAAGATGCCCGTGTCTCAATAGGAGAACTGATAGCTCACCATACAACCTGCATACCTTGATCCTTCGAATATCATTTTCGCTGAAGTTCTTCATTTTGTTTAAGCAAGTAGATAAAATCTTGGAACACGGATGGAGCTTTTTAACTATCCCTCTACTCATTTGCAGGGAAGTATCCGCATCACACGCAATGACATCCCAAAAATCGTCGTGATCCATCGATTCATCTTCTTCATTTTGATTTGTTTTGACAGCGTCAAAGACAACATGATTCATATGATTCACATTTGTGATGACTGACTGAAATAGATCTGTGATTGCTTCGTCCACGTCCTTACTGTTCTCGCGATCATCGCCAAAATTCGCAAGAACTTTCTGTGTTTCAACGCCATATACCGATGAGAGTTCATTGAGAAACTCACTCAACTTCTCATTGAGTCTACCACCCACGATCGAATTCTTTGTCAAAAACTTGAAGGAAAGATCTGTAATCTCCGTGAACACCTTTAGAATGGCTGTCATCAGCGAACGTGATTTATGCTTCAGAGTCAATTCAAAGGTGTTAGCTGCACTGGCATCTTTCGCTGGTATGTGCGGTCTTGAAAGAACAATGCTGGGATGTGGAATCGGCGCTGACATTTCACTCTTGCAATTGACTTCCATCAACCCAAATTTCAACAATCTTGACAAGAAGTTGAGAAGCAAAGTAGCAGAATGACCTTTTTGCAATCTCATCTTTGTCAGATGACTCATTGAACTTACAAGTGTGCTTCTGATATCGAAGTTTCTTTCTATCGCTTTGGTGTCCTGATCCCAATACATATTCACTTGCGCGGGAATATATACCATTGCAGTCAATTTTGACGATATGCTTGAAAAGTTTACAGAACCTTGTTCTGGAGCAAGCAAAGCAATAGTGCATAGCAGAAGGACACTGCTTCTGAATTTTTCAGCTTCAATGGAACTTTGACACCGTACAGCATTGCAGCTTTCATGATCTGCATCCCCTCCGATAAGAAAAGTCGACTTGCACAATCCTGCAACCATGGAACTGTACCTGTTTCTAAGTGTCATACACCCGCAGGAACAGATCGCTACTTACATTTTGACAAATCCAGAAATATACTCATTTTTGCAGGCAACAGCTGTCTTGTGGTCAAGGCCTTGTGTTCTGAGCACAATATTTTGAATCAGGCTTACAAGGTTAGAGCAAACCGTGGAACCACGGCATGTTTTGTTTTGAACATCAAAAGGATAGTCATTCGGAAGTTTTCCTAAGTACTGGAAATCAGCAGGGGAAGCATGATAATTTCGACCACTGAAATCTGTTCCTGTTCCTTTTTCCATGTTCAAAATCCTCCAAAGCTCCGAAATCAATCCTCGACGACTGCTCGCATTTACATGATACGTCTGCACATTGATTTCACGTATCAATTTGAGATTCGAGAAAGTTGCTCTGCCTTCCTCATCGCAGAAAGGCCATAATGTCATGCACACTGAGCACCGATCTATCAATTCAGCTTCATACAATCCCTTACATTGGTGACTTCGGAACAGATCTACCCCAAACAGGGAGCCATCTTCGTATGAAGCATCATTCATATCACCAACTAATGGAGAATTTGAGAGTAGAAAAGACAGGAAATCCCAAGCAGGCTGACGAGGGACATCGAATAGATAGTACACAATTATGGAAAAAAAAAGCGATAGCCACCAGAATTCCATTGCCTCTTCCCGAACACAAGTTTTGTAATCAGTCGAATTGAGGCTGTGAAGATATTTGATGCATTGTGAAGCTCTTGGCCTTTCCCGCAGATGAGGTAACGTGAATTGTGAAGCAACCTTGCTTTCGATGCGATGATCATTGACGATTTCTTGCAATTTCCTCCAATATCCACAAGGTTCTTCGTCCAGGAAAAGAATTACTTCTGACCACAACTGCAAAATGCATTCTATGCTTGCATATTGCCCTGTTAGCAATTCATGTGGTCCATGCTTTAATCTTGCACCGATCATGTTTTCAAATCTGCGGCCAAGAGATGGTTCAGCAAGTACGTACAAAAATGTTCTCAACAGTCGTTCTACAAGTTTGGAAAAGCTGTACCGGTTTAGCAAAAACCCAAAGTCTTCCATCCCTGATATATTTTCGCTTACCAGCACCTCCCAGGAATCAATTTCCTTAAGCCATCGCAAACAAAAATTGAAAAATATGCAGTAGATTTTACACCATTCAAACAAAGTCCCATTATTCAAAGCATCGTAGACATTGCCATTATCTGTGAAAAGGTGATCAATCCCTCTTAGAATTTCTCTTTTCAAACCAGCTCGTGCGAGGTTACAAATATTTCGTGATGCAAAGCTTTGCAATGTGTGTGTGACGTTCTGAAAGAATAAATGACAATCGGAAATTGATTCGGGTGAAACCCTGTCATCTGACACAGGTTTCTCCCTGCGCAAATTTCCAAAGATTTCCTCGCATTTCCTGAATCCTGCCCTAATTTTCCCTTCATCAAGCAATTCAGGGGCTGAAGTTTGTGAATTTGAATTCAATCTCGAGACAGAAATCCAAATAGGATTGAGCAGTTTTTTGCCAACCTTTGCACAATCAAACATCACTTTCAAGGATTCAAATGGAAGTTTCCGTGGAAAAGATGTCTGTATACGGCACTTCAAGGGCTGATCGACATTGCTGAGAATTTTGTTAGTTAAAGTGAAGCAACACAATTCCACAAAGATCCAACCTGTGAGGTGTTCTTGAGTTGTTTGAGCTTTCTTGAATCTGAACCTGAAATGACTGGCGATCATCAGTTGTAGAAGGCTGACTCAAATCATCCTTCATAGACATTTGGCTTTGGTCATCGTGAAGCGGTTGCCCTCTAGCAGTGGGTTGTCTAATCTTTGAAGGTGGGATCAAAGATCCGACGCCATAAGCGGCCGGAAAAGAATTGTTTGAGCCTGTTGATCTAGATGAGGTGCTAATTCTTTTCTTTGACTTTTTAGCCATTTTTGCACATTTTTTATCCCAAAGTGACAACCAGACATCAGTCTCATTTGATTCCGATGAGTTCTTGGTAACATCCTTGTGGGCATTTCGAGATTGATTTGGAAGACGGCTTTTTTTAAGCTTCAGGTTTCTTTGGCCCTTTCCAATGGACAAAGAGCTCTTCTTAAATTGAGGGGGTTGCAGATAATTTTTTTGCTGATGGACTTTATCGACCACATTGAAATTCTCTTTCAGCGAATTGCGGGGTTGAAAGAAAGCAGGGATTTCCGGTTCAATTTCATCATCAGCGCGACCATCACTGACCATGCCAGAGTGACACATATCATGACTCTCTTCTTCCAGATCTTTTTCATGAAACTCTTCGTCAAAGTCATCTGCACATGAAGATCTCGCCTCCATGTCCACACTATGGAGAGAATCATCTGATTCGTCATCCATCGATAAATCTTCGGCCTGGCCTCCTTCCAGTACGATTGAATCCAATTCTATCTTTCTTCTCTTACCCTCAAGGTTTCGGGGGAATGCCGTCAGAAATCGTTCAATGTCTTTCAAAGCATTGTGGGAGATTGCATTCGAACGAAGATCAATGTACCAGATCAAAGGCGAATTTCTCAGTGATTCCAGAAGATCTGGGATACAAACCTCTGTAAGATCATTTTCAGCCAAATCTATCCATCGCAAATTGCATCCATGCTGTAACAGACGTCTGCACAATTCCTTACAGCCAGTATTTCGTATCATGCAACATCTCAGATCAAGGCTTGTGCAAGACTGATTCGAAACAAGAGCTTCAAAGACATTCCGTAGCTGATTGATATCGAAGAATCGACCACGGAGATCTACTTTTTCTTTCGTTTGATTTTCAACAATTTTTTGCACAAGCTTTGAGCATTCTTTGTCTTTTTTGGAAGGTTCCTTACAGTTTACAGTTGTTGAAGTTGTGTCACTTGCGTTGTTCGTATCATGATGAATTCGCGGACCTTTGGAGCTACCCCGATTCAAAACCTTGCTACTATCGGGATGCCCATCTTTGATGACAATAGATTTAGAGCTCAGTTTGTTCATGCTAACGTTCTCCGTGGATGCATCGAGAGAATTCAGGTATTTTTCTTTCGTTTCAATTTTGTTGACCAAGACACCTGATGGTCTGGATTTTGAGACCTTGACAGTATCAGGTTCAGGGCTGAAACAAGACTCCAATGCCATGTCGAGGTTTTGAGCAACCACTTGACTGGGGGATTTCTCAATTGATGTTACGGAAGCTCTCGGCAGATCATTCTGCCTTCTCTTCACAATTGTGATGTTGGTCGAATGTTGATCCTGCAACTTTTTCTTTCTCACTCTCTTCATGTCTTGTTGAAACAAGGGCAATCTTGATCCAACGTTCATTCTGCGCGAATGCGATGACAGCGATCCATCGGAAATGGAGTGCAATTTCCCATGCGACTCTGATTCAAATAGAGAGTCACAGGCATGCCCAGCGGAATTGATCTTACCTTTGAGCAAGGGGCTTAGTCTCTCAGATGATCTCTCAATAATTTCAGCAAGCCAATGCGATTCAAAACTGCTGCTTCTCCAGCGAGCCTCAGCTGTCTCATTCAAGACTGACTCGTTTTCTTCGATTCGGAACAAGAGGCTTGATTTTACCTGCTTCCGCTTGCCATTCCATTCAACAAGAATAAGATCATCCTGGTCTGCTTGTTGCAAACTCTTCACTGAAGCGATCACTTTCACCTTTTTCGTCTTCTCTCCTCTCCTTCCTCCGGCTCCGCCTTGGTAGCCAGCCATCATCCCTGCCTGCCATTCGCCCGCCATTTCGCCCCTCCTAAACCCTCATCCCCCTGCTTACGTTTCCAGAATTTTTAACGGTTATTCAACGGTTTGTGCTCGTCACTTTCTAAGGGGTAGGGGGTGGTAGTGGAACTCTGGGAGGGAGAGTGATGATCGGACGAGACATGTAATTGGGGGGGTAGGGGTCATAATTGGTGAGGATGTTGGTGAGAAGGAGTGGGTAGGGGTACCGTGGTAAAGAGAAGCAACCTCGACACAAGTGAGAAGAGTCGAGAACGGGGAGAAGGCAGGAGAAAGTCGAGGAGTGAAGGAGAGGAGCTGAAGGAGAGAGGTAGGAGAGGAGGAGGAAGCAGACAGGAGAAGCGAAAGTAAGAGGATAAGAGGTTGACTGAAGGGGAAGCTAGAGGAACGAGGAGCTGCAACTGTCAACTGGAATAGAAACCGAGCTGGGACGTCAGATTGGACAAGTGCTCTGACATGGGATCTCTTCTGGATGATCTTCCATCGAATGGAATGTTTTCTAAGATGCACAGAGGCAAGCATCGAACCAAGAACCCTCAGGCGTATTATGCAACTCATGATACGTCCCCCCCCACAGACCAGATTATCACGACGGACAAAACAAACTTTTTGCTTCTACGATTTCGTGCAGCGCTCAAAGATAGAGATGCTCGAAACATGAAGCGATCAGTCAGCAATGATCTCCCTGCTTCCAGGACCAGTCCAGAGAAGAAACATAAACATTGAAAGAGAGAAACCAAAACAATATCTACCAAGTACGTCTGCTGCCAGATCCCAAGTCTTACAGAATACTTTCTTTAACTTGCATTTATAGAAAACTTTCCCAAAAGTAAATCTTGAAAAAAGATCCCAGCCAAAATGTATTCGCAAGAACAACAAGTGTGACTACTAATGAGCGTGCATCCCCTCATTTCTTGTTCTTTGACGCCCTCTGCCGTTTGCCTGGGTCAAGCTCTTTCTTGCGCATCCGGAGGGCATTCGGTGTCACTTCGAGCACCTCGTCCTGAGTTGGGATGAGTACTTAGGCCTTCAGGTGAAAAAATCTCACCTCCATGATATACGAAAGACACTCCTCAAGGTTGAATTTACGAGGCGCTTTGAGCTGAACGAGATCATCTTTGCCATCAGTTGTTCGCACATTTGACACCTGCACCATGTCATTGGCGAAGCAAATATCTCAATATGCGACAGACGTGTTTGGTCTTGGTGGGATTTGCATCCAAATCAGTTTCCTGTGGGGCATCGGAGCTGCTGTCAGAACATGGAGGACAACGAGGCAGCTAATGACCTTCGAGTGTTCTCCAAATATCATTCCACAATATACTTCGACACGCGGACCAACAATCAATGTTCCGCGAGCTTCTAAATCCTTGAGCGAATACTCTGTTGTCTTGCCTGGTCTAGTTCAGAACAGAGAAGATTCCTAATATCAAATCACCTGTAGCCATGGAAACGAGCACGCCCTTCCTCATGTTGTCGATATTGCCGAGGTATTTTTGATGCTCCAGATAAATTCTTGTCAAAATCCCAGTACCTCTGTGAAAAGTGCTCAGAGCCATCAAGGGGCAAGGGACAACCGACCTAGTGTCGGTGAAAAAGATCGATCTGTATCCCAGCAAGCCACGGGTAGGAACATTCATTCGAATTCGAGTCCGGCCCTTCTCATTGCTCTCTTTCATCTCTGGGGAGGATAACGTTATGCCACTTACGAGCATATAATATCGCATACCACAAACCACGCCTTTGCGGGCTGTCAATTTGTTGACGACACTTCCAACAAATTCATCATCAACTTCAATGACAACTTCTTCAATTGGCTCCAATTTCACGCCATTCTCTTCTTTGAAGACAACCTTTGCATAAGAATGAGTGTATGAAATAGAAGAGGCATTTGTAACACAAATAACCTGAGGAGGAGAAACAGACAACTCAAAACCCTCCCGTCTCATGTTTTCCAACAAAATTCCCAACTGCAGTTCTCCTCTTCCGTAAACTTCAAAACTTTCCCCCGCACCTTCCTTTCGTTTGACCTACGAATAACAAGAACAGTTACACCATTCGTGCACATCCGGGGACCAGAGTTCCAACCTGAATACTGACATTGTTTTCCGCTTCTTTTTGCAATCTCTCAAGGATAAGTTGAGAAGTCAATTTGTTGCCATCTTTTCCGGCCAATGGAGAATCATTCGGACTGAAGGTCATGCAAACAGTTGGAGGATCGATGGCAATTGTTTCCAGAGGCTTCTCTACTTCTACAGAGCAGATTGTGTCGCTGATTGACGCCTTTGACAAGCCTGCTAGCTGAATGATGTCTCCAGCACTCGCACTTTCAAGGGGCAAAATTCCTTGTTCTCCCTCCCTGTACAAGATTTTTGTGATTCTTCCTTGCTCGATCTTCTGACCCGCCATGTTCAAAGCATGGATAGGATCATTCACTTTCGCGACTCCTGAATGTATCCGGCCAATCAGAAGTCTTCCAAGAAAGGTATCAGAGCTTAACATGGTCACGCTCATGGAAAATGCAGCTGTCACATCCCCTTTCGGTGGAGGAACGTGACTGACTATCAAATCTAGGAGAGCAGACATATCTTGCCTTGGACCATCTTGTACAAGATCTGCCCAGCCACTTCTTCCAGAAGCATAGACGATCGGAAAGTCCAGCTGGTCCTCACTTGCGTCCAACGAGCTGAACAAATCAAAAACTTCATTTTCTACTTCCCTGACCCTGCTGCTATCCTTGTCGACTTTATTGATTACGACGATTGGCCGCAATCCACGTGCAAGAGATTTTCCGAGCACGAATTTGGTTTGTGCCATTGGGCCCTCAGCAGCATCAACCAGGAGGAGCACTCCATCAATCATCGACATCACTCGCTCCACTTCTCCTCCAAAGTCTGCGTGGCCGGGAGTGTCGACTAAGTTCAGCTTCTTATCCTTCCACATCATGCTCGTGCATTTGGCCATGATGGTGATGCCGCGCTCCTTCTCCAGATCGAGTGAATCCATGCACCTCTCATTCTCTGTCTTACCACCACATTGCTGAATCAGCTTGTCAACGAGAGTAGTTTTTCCATGATCAACGTGCGCAATGACTGCAATGTTTCGAAGGTTATCATTAACTTTCGCTTCAGAGGAGAAGCTCCTGAAGAGCTGAGTCCTCGGAGCGCGAAGATCAGTCTGAAAAAAGCTGGATCGCGATTGCCTGTGAATGGACAGGGATGCATCGACTCTTACTCTGGTCTGCGAGCATCCACCTGTCATTCTCTTCAGCGACGGAAGGAACGGACATTTCCATAAGTTCATCGATCTTTGCATGATGAACTATCGGTGAACCTCCCTGGAATCGTGTCGCATCCACCTGAAAAAAACGTTCAGCATCAGAAACCTGATGCGCAGCAGCGAAGTTCATAACATCGCGCGAGCGGGATCGAGCAGACAAAACAGACAAGAAGGAGACGGGCGGGAGTAGAAGTGCATGAGCGTGCGGATGGATGGGCGGATGAGGAGGAAGCGGCGGAGCGGAACGGCGGCAGGGACGGATGCATGAAAGCATGAAAGCAAGAGGAGACGTACGAGAGATCCACGTGCCTGCAGGGCAGCAATCAGGGCCGAGCTACTACACCCCGGTCACCAAAAGTTGCCGGGCGGGCCGGGCTCCGATACGGTCTCTCGGCCGGGCCGCCCGGCGGCGGGCCGCCCCGGGCCGGCCGGGCCCTCGCGTCCGACTCGGTGAGCCCGGCGGCGGGAGACAGCACTCAGTGCGGCAGTCGAGGCCCGGCCCGGCCGCGGCCGCCGGCCGGGCCCAGGGGCCCGATCGGACACAGTGCGACCGGGTGCCACGGTGAGTCGGATGGATCAACGCAACCGTGGTTGACCGGGTCACTGAGTCATTCCATGGCATTTTCTAATGCTCGCTTTTGATCATTTTCGAGCGGGGTACTTCAGCCCAGGATTTTTGAATGGTCGGCGCACTGAAAATTTGTACCAGAAACTTCGATAATGGTTGAAAGTATGTTTGAATCGGGGACCGTGTCGAGCAGTTTTAGGTTTACAAGTATTCTTGCTTCCTCCAAACAACAAGGTTTCAAACATTAAAACTATTTTTGACCTTACACGCTTTTACACGCCTGGGGGGTGCATATACAACCAAATTGCCTGCCCTCCCCCTTCCCCCATTGCTGCATCCGCACCCGCCGGCGCAGGCGGCGTTTGTTTGAATCCCAGATGGCTCTCAGCCAATGGCTCTTTCATCGTATTCAAGCTCCAGGCCATCCAAGGTTGGATCATGTGTGAATGTTTGTACTTTTTGCGGCATACTGCAAGACGACGTTTCAAACAGCTCGAGCTTGTTTTTCAAAGGAAGCTGTAGGAATCAGCATCGCCATGGATTCCAGAGCCTAGGGCTGTTTTCGAATCCATTTGATGCTCATTGCAAGATGGAGAATTGCTCGTTTTTGGTGATCAAGCATCCACAACCCTCTTTCGTATGATTGAGCTTCGAGCACATCTCTGACTGTAGAGTTGTTTGGTGTCAAGATTGTTTCTCGTAAAGGATCTCTCTGATTAGGCAATTGATTGTTGTTTTGATTGGCATTCTACAAGACCCATACTTCCTCCTCTCTGTGTCAACCAAGCACATAAGCATAAGGCATGTCAGTCGTGTAGGCAACTTGATTGCAAATAGATCGCAAGTGTAAGATCGATGAACTATTCAACGCCATGAATGCCGGATGTGAATGAACTTCCCTCAGGACTTCTCAGTATCGGAACCAGCGAGCTAAGACATAAGGTAGAGTCTCCATTGAATATCATTCCTGCGAATGTAATGTTTTTATCAGTTGTGGGGAAGAGAAGCATGGAGACATTTATTTCATCCGTATCCTTGTAAATTGATTGATAACAATCACGGTTTCCAACTTTGTTCAAAATTCTTTTCAGGGCCACACAGGGCACTCGATTAGTTATAATGGTTTCGTCTACATGTTCCAAGAGGACTCCATTGTACATGATGTACACTTCGACAACCTGTGCATCTGAGTGCAGCGATTTGATCATCCCCAGTCGATTCACTTCAACGCCCCTGTGATCTTCACACTGATATTGAACCCCTGTGCCAGGCTCAAGCATAATATTCAAATTACTGCCTGGCTTTTTCCAGTACATCCTGCGCAAGTCTCGATCATCAACTGACGTATGCAGGATCATTCGAAGCTTCAAATCTTCAGGTGTCTTTGACTCATCACAAGTCTCTTCCTGCTCCAAGAATGTATCGCAATCTTCCTGCCTTCGCCTTCTCTGAATTCCATTTGTTGCTGATACACGACGGTGAAGATTCATTTGTTTGGTGTCTATAACTGGAGCGCAAGGGAAACGGAAGCAACGGGGAGGGAGGGGAGCAGGGGGGAGGGAGGGAGCAGGGAGGAAGGGAGGGGAGCAGGGGGGAGGGAGGGAGGGAGAAGAGCAGGAAGGAGGAGGGGAGGGATACTTGCAATGGAGATCTCAGGATTTTTAATGAATTTTTATTTGCTCTTTGATCGGGGGCAAGGGGACCTGTGTTTCGGTGGCACCCTATAGACATGGGGTAGGTATCTATATAAAACAACCGGTGTAGAAAAAAAAGATTGCCGTTGCTAGCTGGCATACGACTCCTTGATTTGAAAACAAAAATACTTATTGGCTAGATTTACTACACTCGTCAATGGCTGACACTAATAAGATTTCATGAGCGTGTATCGAAATATACGAATAGCCCTACCCCCTCCATATCAGACAAACATACCGGTACACAGGGTAGAGAGCAGCCAAGAGGCGTGTAAGCCGGAACTCAAATGCTTAAAACAAATATAAAAGAGTACTGAGTGGTACAAATCATTCTGGTACAAAATTGACTAAAAACTGTATGCTTATGATCAAATTAACAGGTACAAGTGTTTGTTAAAAGGATATTAATTTATAATTGGGCATTAGTAAATGCCATGGAATGCACCAATTCCAGAGGGGGCCGCAGGCTTGCACCCTGACACTGTCAGTGTCGTGCGACAGGCCAAACGGCGAGAAGAGAAAAGACAGCGATTAACCGTGATACCTTCACTTAACTGCGCGCAGGACCGAAGGAATGAGACTCGGGTGACGCATCATCACAGAGTCAGTACCGGACTCCGGGAACCGTTCAACGCACCTGCGATGATAGCACCGCTCGGAAGGACAGGGAGGCTTCGGAGCTGACACGGCGAACTTCGGAAAGATCCTGGACCGGATGCGTTTACAACTTGGCAAGTCGGATCACCTCACTGTGAGACGTCTTGCGAGGCCGTGAGACCATCATCCAGCGCTGCCGTTTCCTTGTTCGCCGAGCGATCCGCCAACGCCACCACAGAAAGCGCAACGCATCATCCTGTAAGAGGCCATCAGTGCTGGCGCCGGATGATGGGAAGAAAGGCCCGGGTCTGACGGGACATGCTGACTCGTGAGCATATGCATTACGGTGCCCGGCCTCGGATCTTCCGCTGTGCTGCAGTGCTGCTTGCAGTTTGCTCCGAGCGAGGTCCGGTATCCCCCGGCGGGCCCGGAAGGGCAGAACTTTGCCAAACAGTGTCACGTCCCTCGCCGGGTGTGTGTCACGCGGCTGTTTGATCACGTGACTAGAATGCCAGTGCCCTGGTGGAAGCATCCTTGGTTGCGCAGGGCTACCACCCCACCCTCTCCCTGTGACACCTGGCCAGGCTGGCACAGAAGTCGGATGGTCTGTGAATGTCCGTGGAACTTTGACCCCACCCCCTATCTTGTGAGTGAACTTCAGGCACACGTCACGCTATTAGTGTATTTTTATTCAGGGTCCTGAAAGCTTGATAAACTACCCCACCCACTCACACAAACAGATTCGAGCACCCACCACGGGGGAGTTCAACCCGTTTTAAGACCCTCCATACTTCCCGCCCTCACCTCTCATTATTTTCACAAGGAAAGGGACATAGAAGATCTGATCCCCCATGAACCAACCCCTTGCTCCACCTTCCCATGACCCTAAACCACCCATATATTTTTTGCTCTTTCAACGACTACCACCCCTCCACATTCCAACAAAGCCTTTGAGTGTGTCGGGATCACCCCTAGGGTCCTACACAAAACCACCCACCCTACCGTGGTGGCGCTCGTTCTAGACCTTCGTGGAGATCTGATCTCATGGGCACTGGTGACCTTGGAGTACACGCAACCAAGAGAGTATCCTGCAATTCGACTACCCTCACTGTCTCTATCCCTGTTTCCTTCTTTGACCGGTACGGTGACTATAATCACAGACAACCGGTCCAGCATTTACCCCTCAGGGGTGGAGGGGTGCTCCCCCCTAGGTCTTTATATACACCCGGCTGCCTACGCCTCGCCCATCCCTCCTCTGTTGCCATGTCCGTCAACGGTTATGCCGCTATGTCTGCCGATCTCGGCTCCCTCGCGCCCCATAAGTTTGATCGCTATGCTCCTGGTGACATGGACGTTAGCTTCGACATCAAGTACTGCGGTATTTGCCATACCGACGTTCACTTCATCAAGAACGACCTGGGCTTCTCTCAGTACCCGATGGTGCCTGGACACGAGCTGATCGGCACTGTGACTGCCGTAGGATCTAAGGTTACCAAGTTCCAAGTGGGGGACAACATCGGTGTCGGATGCATGGTGGATTCCTGCATGGATTGCAAGTTCTGCAAGCAGCATGAGGAGCAGTATTGCAACACTGGATCAACCTTCACGTACGGTGGCGTTTCTAAGTACGGCCGTTGCGGACCTGCAGGCAAGCCAACTGCTGGAGGTTACAGTGACAAGATGGTTGTCAACGAGGTATGTGCATTTTTGTTTGTTTCCTTCCTATCTCACACTGTGTTTCCAGCACTTTGCTGTGAAGGTGCCCAAGGATGTCCAGCTTGATAAGGCTGCTCCCCTGCTCTGCGCTGGTATCACCATGTACGATCCTATCGTCGAGCACGGCGTGAAAGCCGGCACCAGGGTCGGAATTGTTGGCCTAGGAGGACTTGGCATGATGGGCATCAAGATCGCCAAGGCTATGGGAGCCGAGGTGACCGCTATCAGCACCTCCCCTAACAAGGAGGCTGGAGCTAAGTCTATGGGTGCTACCAACTTCTTGTTGAGCACTGATGCGGATGCCATGGCCAAGGCGGCTAAGTCTTTGGACATCATCTTGGACACCGTTAGCGCTGATCACGAGGTCATGCCTTACATCAGCCTCCTTGCCACAAAGGGAACTCACGTCATGATTGGCCTCACTGCCAAGCCTCTCTCTGTTGCTGGATCTGCCCTTCTCTTTGGACGTCAGAGTGTCACTGGATCCTTGATCGGTGGCATGAAGCGCACCCAGGAAATGATTGATTTCTGCTGCTCCAAGAACATCTTCCCTGATGTTAAGGTCATCGGTGCCTCTGAGATCAAGGACGCTTTGATGAAACTTGAGGGCAAGAACGATTCCCTCGTTCGCTACGTTATTGATTGCGGTACCTTCAAGAGTGCCTAAGCTGTTTAAATCTGTATTTTCAATGAAGGGCGATGTGTTTCTTGTAGAAAGTTCTGAATTGCAATCCAACGCTCTTTGTACACATTTTCACGAGCGCATTTGTTTGATTTGAAATTGCAGGAACGCTATGAGAACTGACTTGTGCTTCCAGACCTGATAGTTTGAAGTATGAAATGCTGCATTCAATCGTTCTCAATCCGATAACAGTCTGAATTGCGAAACTTGCACCGAATCAAGTGACAATTTCATTTTGATCTACTCACAGATGAAACCTGCCCAGGAAGATACTTCAACATACTAAAAATTAAAATTCTTCAGATCCTTGTACACGGCCTTCAAGTAGATTATGCTGCGTCCAAAGGTCATTCGAAGACAGACAACTAAGGATGTATGTCACCAATCATAGCAATGTCCAGGTTAGCACCAGGGCCCGAGAATGCGCCATCAGACTCATAGGCATTCACCTCAGGGATCTGAGTCGAGTATGTCAGCAGACCGGTCTACATTGAGACTTGTGGACAACCAAATAGCTGGTGTCCATGTCATAATTCTGAAAGCGCCAATCACCCTGTTTGACACGCTGAAATTCAGGATAGTAATATCCGTTTTTGTCCCGGTTCAATCCCATGCCAGGGGTCATGGGAGAGTTCTCCTTCTGTTCCAAAAAAATGAGGGGAAACATGAGAAATATTTCTGTACGATGGTACTGCACTTACCGTGTTGTACCCGGCAAAGGTGCTCAACCCAAGAGAATAAATCGGCAAGAAGCTCAACATTCTACCAACAAAAAAAATCAGAAAGACAATAAGAGCCCTACATGATGTACTCTCGACAATCAACAACCATGAAAACGATTGTGTTGACTGTACATCTATCGTTGCTTGTTTTGGTGATTGATAACATAGTCTTGCTGCACTTTTTTTCATGTGCATTGTCAAAAGGACCAAGGTTGTATTTTCGCTAGGGCATTCTCTTCTCAGCTGGCAACCAACTCTCACTCTATCCTCGGCTTCCACCCTCCGTATGCTCACATCGAAATGTGGATCCCATGGCGCATGCGATCTGCTCCTCAATCCTCTCTCGTAATTCAGTTGAGAATTGATCTTCTAAATCCTTGCCCCTATCCTCCACCCTCACTTTTTCTTCTCCCTCTCCTCCACTGCTCCAGCCTCATCATCAAGCGCCCGGCAGCCATGAAGGGTCAACTCACGCTGACTCAAACTCAACTCCAACTCTAATAAACCCAATGAGCAAAACTCGCCGGGCCCCGGGGGCTATTATACATAAATATATATAATGGTTGAAATAATTATAGTTTCTTATAATGTTGAGGCCACTGCCATGCTGCAGAGCACGAGCGGTTCGCTGCGGCGAGTGAAGAGGAGAGAAGGAGGAGGAGCGAACATGGAAGTACATCACTTCTAGATATGAAAACTTACTGCTAGAATCAGAACTCCCTAACTCCGTGTCTCATCCTTGAACCATGTGCATCCTCGGGGCTAGTGAATGAGGAGAGTTCGGCTGGAATGATCCCGTGATACATTCGTTCAGTGAAGTTGAAATGGCTAGATTTTCATCTTCATACCTTATTCTTGCAATTATCAGTTCCATCATTCTTACAGCTTCTAGTTCGAAGCCTAACAAGCGCGGACCCCAAACATTCAAATGTGCTATTTGTGTCACGCTTGTTCAAGAATTGGAACGGGAACTAGAAAAGTCAGTGAACTCGACAGAAGTGATTGAATTGGCAAGGAGACCTGCTGCTGACAAAGGTAAATCACAGGGCGGAAGAGCAATACGGTATGTGGACTCAGAGATGAGGATAACTGACGCCTTGCAAGCCGCATGCCATTCGTTTCGGAACTATCGCAGCAGTGTCATTGGCGACTATGTGCGGCTCCTTCTGATTCGGCACAATGGCATCCGGCCAGCTGATCATGATCTGGAAGGTATCGATGTGGATTCAGGATCCAAACTGCAATCCATGTGCGAAGATTTTACAGAGGAATGGGAAAGATTGTTTGTCAAGACTGTCAAGGCTGGTTTGCCGCTTATTGAGAATGTTTGTTATGGTTCAAAGTCCTCGGTATGTGGGGCCAAAAGATCAGAATGTCCAGCTGGCACTTCCAGTCTCATTCCGGATGAAAATGAAATTAGCGGCAAAGAGCCTTGTTGGCCCTGCGAAAGAGGCAAATATCAGTCACAGAAAGGTTCGACCAAGTGCGACAAATGTCCGTCTGGTCTGAGCACCGTCGGCAGAGGATCGACATCTCCTGCAGACTGTGTTGCAAACTGCAAGCCAGGATCCTACGGGCGCGAGGGGGTAGAACCTTGCTCCCTCTGCTCAAGAGGCACCTACCAGCCCTCCTCCGGCTCGGAGACTTGCCTTTCTTGTCCTGGTGGGAACGGAACGATCAGCATCGGAAGCGCGTCGAGAGAAGATTGTCTGGCAATCTGTGGGGATGCTCGACACGCAGACGTCGAAGGCTGCGAAGATGGAAATCTCAAGAACGGGGATGGTTGTTCCGCCAGCTGTCAGGTCGAACCTGGTTACGTATGTGAGAGCACAAATCCGAAGAGGAGATCCGTGCAGACATGCTCGAAGGTGATGGATAAAGCATGCGGCGATGGTAGGAGAGCACAAAACGAAGAGTGTGATGACGGTAGATTCATGAGACAAGTATGCTAGAGTTCTGATTGCGATGGTAGGTAACACGAACGATGGCGATGGATGCTCTTCAGAGTGCCAAGTAGAGACTGGGTTTCGCTGCATTGCGAGCGAAGAGAATGCTTTGTCAGGAAGGAGTGCAGATGTTTGTCTTGAGTCTGCAAGGAGAACATCTCGCATTGGCATACATGGGGGGAACAGGACGGACAGGTTCCTGATTGTGTTTCCAGACTATGGCTGGTCTTTTGATTGCATCCAATCAGCAGGAAAAGTGTTGCTCAGAGATCATACGTGCCTCCGCCTTGGTTTGGAAAGATTCCCACCTTGGAAGAGATTCTTCAGCACGATACTTCTCCGCAAGATGTGTTGGTGTATGATAGAGTGACCTTCGGAAAACAAGACGTCTTGTCCGTCTACACCCCTGTCACTCCAGTAGACTCATTCTTCCTGCAGACATCTATCAGCGCATGTTGCTGCTCTCTGGAGAGATTTTGCCGGCGCTCATTCGTATGAGAAGGTGGAGGATGTCGGGTATCTCCTCGGGGATAACTCTGCGAACTCAGTTGTTGGAGAGGATGCTCGAACGCTATGGCATGCCGTTGGATCAGAAGGCAACGGAGCAGCAGGTGAGGGAGATGGTGCATGATTAAGAGGCTGAGACCTCCCGACAGCTCGAGTCGCTGGGCTGTTACACTGCCAAGGTGACTTGCATGTGCTGAGGAAACTGATCTTGACTCGGTTGCACACAGCAATGCGCGGAGATGATCGTGGAGAAGGTGTACGTGCGCAAAGCACTGAATGAAGTCTGCAAGAACCTCTGTAAGAATGCCTTGACAAGGCTCCATTCTCAACAGCCCGGCTCCGGGGCCCAAATTCTCACGGTGTTGGTTGCTGCAGCTGGACCTGCGGCAGTTCCGAACGAAAGGGGAGGGTGTCGTTGCATGCAGGAACAGCACACCGAATGGAGAAAGTCATGGTTGACCTTATCGCAGAACTACACCATGGATGAGAGACAAGTCTGCCAGCCTGTTTCGTCGCTCATCTCTCCTGGTCTGTTCGCTCTCGAGCTGCCTGATCGTCGGGGTGACACATCGCAAGCAGGGAAGCAGAGTGAGAAGTACAGCGAGCGGTTCAGGTCCATCTTCATGCTTCAGCACGCCGTCTGCAGGATGGTGAGCTGGGGTCGAGTGACCTGCTGGAGGGTTCTGACTGTACCTCAGCGCTATGGGGAAATGGGAAGGTGGCGGCAGAGATCGCCGCATGACTTCCAGGGGATGTGCGACTGCGAGGACGGTCACTTTCTGAATGGAAGCATGTGTGTCCGAAACCTTGCAGATGTCATGGAGGAGAGGAGAGGGAAGCAGGAGAACGAGGGGAAAGGAGAGGGGGTGTTGGAGCACGTTTCCTCAAAGGAGCACGAGCTTCAAGCGAGGAAAATTCTCGATGGGATGATAGATAGCAACGGGGAATGTCTGAAAGTTTTCGGCAAGCGCTATGAAGCGGATGGAAAGGAAAGATGGTATTTTTGTTGTCTGCAGGTCTGACAAGATGAGCAGGGAGGATGCAAGTGTCAAGCAGGGTACACGTCAGATGTCACAGGGGGAAAGAAGTGCGTGGGAGGATCAGACAAGTTGTGCTCCAAGGCGTTCGGTGAAAATGTGGAGTTCGACGGAAACAATCACTGTCGCTGCATGGTGAGAGAAGATAGAGGATGATAAGGACGTTCAATGTTTGTAGGAATTGATTCTCCCTGAGTGATTGTTCTTCCAATGATGATGACGATGAACATGATGACGATGACGACGATGATGAACATGACGATGACGATGACGACGACCAACGACGATTGTTGAACCTTGTCTCCTGTGGTCATGGCTGGTCTAATGTCAAAACTTTGTCTCGTCCTCATCTTGAATTTCACTTGCCGCATTCTTCTTGAATGCATTGTGACATTTCACCCTCTCGTTCCCAGAGGGGTTTCGTCCTCATCGACAACTCGTGCGTCATGGGCTCAAGCTCAGCATGCGCTTCACTGGGTCTCGGTGTGCACTCAAGATTTGACGGACAGAATTGCGTGTGGTGAGGAGGAGGAGGAGGGGAGGGGGGGGGAGGGGGGTGAGATGGCAGGGCAAGGAGCTGATTGATAGAGCAGCAACCATGGATACATGATGAACGCAGAAGGCGTTTGTGAGCCCGGGAAGAATGAGCTGTGTGAAAGCATGCACGGGCTTGCAGAGTACGATGGAAACCAGGTGAGAGTTAGCAGGCGAGAGGTCGATCGTCACCACAAGGTCACAGGCTTGTATCTGCAAGCGAGGAAGCCTTGCAGTGAGGGGGGAGGAAGGAACGATGTGCGTGGTCGGCAATAATTCTATCTGCGTCTCAGTAAGATGGAGAAATCTTGAATCACGTCTAGTCACCTTCTCAACACATCAGGAGTACGGAGATCAGGCCGAGTACAACCGTTTCACTGGAACTTGTGAGTGCAAGAGTGGATTCTCGCTGATCAACGACAAGTAAGACATCCGAAGATGTCGCCTTGGTGGAGAAGTTGAAGATGACATTGTCCAGGTGTTCTGCGACAAACGATGCTGTTTGTCAGCTACTTCATGGCAAAAATACCAAGTTTGACGGCAACAACAACTGCAAATGTGCGCGAGGCTACATTCTTGACGCTGCCGAGAAGTATTGATTCATGTATCTTCTCCGACTTGTGCTGAGAGATTTTGAATTGAACAAGATGCTCTCCTGGAACTGACTCTCTGTGCGGAAGCCTGATGGGACCAAACTCTCGTTTCGACCATCAGTCGCAAAGTTGCAAGTGAAACAAAAGCCTGTCAAGGAGGGCAGAATTGACATGTTGTCAGATGTAAGCGAGGCTTCACCGACATCGGAGGAACCTGTCTCGAAGCTTCAGACAATGTTTGTAGAGAGAATTACGGTGACGATGTCAGCTTTGACGGGGGGGTCGCTTGCTCCTGTGGAGTTGGAAGGATGTATCTCAAGGTGATCACCCAAGTATCTGGAAGAAGTTGCTGATGATCAGCATGATTTTGACGAAGTTGTTCTTGATGATGGTAGTTGCGATTATGGTGGTTGTGATGCTCTCGTTGTGTTTGATGTTCAATCAATGATTCTGGTTGAACTTGTTCCCAGGGCAAATGCGTTCGATCCAACGATCTTGTCTGTCAGACAATCATGTCAGGAGAAGTAGAGTTCGATGGGCAAGATGCATGCAGATGCAGGAGAGGATTTCTTGCCCAGGGATCGGCGGGAAATATGGAATGTATCAAAGGAGACGATGAGATTTGCATGTGCGTACGACAGAGGGGGGAAGGAGAGTGAAGATGGAGGGTAGAGGAGGAGAGATAGAGATGGGAATGGCAATGGGAAGAGGAGGAAGTGAAATCTGTGGGTTGAATGAGAGCAAGCATGGAAGGGGCGGAGAAAGCCTCTCTCTGATGTGGCAGCAGGAGGCGGCTGGGAGAGGGCGGCATGTTCGACGGGGAGAGGAACTGCGTGTGCGGACTAGGCCTGGTGGAGGAGGAAGGAAGATGCGTGCCTGGGTCGGACGAGACTTGCAGGAGGATCTTAGGCGAACAGGCTGTGTTCGATGGCGTGCGAACATGCAGGTGGATGTGCTCCTTCATCCTCCTCATCCTCCCCCAACTGTTTGATGCTCCTCGTTGCCTCCATTCATGTATCCTCTGCCCTCGATCCCGTCATGCTTTTTCAAGTTTAATCAACTTCGCTCTCCTTGTAGTTTTTCTGGCCCTTTCCCTCCTCTTCGTCAGTTGAACCTCCAGTCCTTTCTTCTTGTGCACTCCCACCTGCTGCGTTCCTCAACGTCTCCCCTCCCCTTCCTCCCTCTCTTTCTTCCCCTTGCTACATATCGTCTCGCTGCTCTGCCTGTCCGATAGCGTCGCGCTGCCCTCACTGGGAGCGTCGCAGGTGCAGGCGAGGTTTCACTCAGGACATCAACGGCACCTGCACTGAGGGATCGGACGAAGGATGCAGAACGAGGCGAGGCCCGTCTTCCCTCTTCGATCGCATCAACAACTGTACGTGCGCTGAGGGATACAAAGAGGTGAGGGGAACGAGATCGGAGGTTGAGAGGGAGCGGGAAGAGGGATGAGGTCAAGAAGGAGATGGAGGAGCGTGGAGGATGGAGGAGCGTGGAGGACCAGGTGTGCAGTGTCTGATTCCGCCGAACTCCTCAGGACTCCTCCGGGTACTGCGTCGACAAAAGCAGCAAATCTGGTGAAGCAGAATTTCCTTTCAATCATCACCTTTTATCCTTCCTCCTTTCTACTCCCTTCCACGTCTCTCGACTCTCTTGCTCCCGTTGTGCTTCTATCCTTTCCTCCCATGTTCGCTTTTCCTCTTCTCTCCGTGCAGTTTCTGCCTTAGTAGCTGATATTTCTTGCAGGAGAAAGCAATTTGGTCTCTCCTCTCTCAGGAGGATTTCATGACCTCATGGAGGTGAAGAAGTACTTCGATCTTCTCGACTCGGACAAGAACGCACTGTGAGCATCTCCTGCCTTACTTGCCTGCAACTCACTCCCGAACCAGCTTGGACGACCAGGAGGTCTTGAAGCGCTCCATCAGCATCGACTTCCAACGGTTTGGAGTTGCTGCGGGGGAAGGAGAGGAGGGAAGGAGAGCACTACTGAAGCACGACCTCGACCATGACAACTACATTGACTTCTCCGAGTTCTGGAACTTCTTCTCCGGCAGATCCATGGTGGGCGGGACGATGGCGGACACGGAGCATGCGATGGGAGGTGAAGCGTCGGGGCTGTCTGAGAGAGCGGGGGAAGAGGATGGAGCCTCTGACAAGGAAAGGTTCGAAAAGGCGTGTAAGTCGCAGTTCGGAGAAGCAGCAATGTGGGACGGCGAGGAAAGTTGTGTCTGCAAGGAAGGATACGTGGCGACAAAGGAAGGGTAAGACCAAAATCCTTCGAGTCTACATGCAGTTGAATGATGCTCTGTTTCCCCCCTCCCTTCCCTACCTCCTTCCCTCCCCCCCCTCCCTCCGTCCGGCCCTCCTCCCCTCCTCCTCTCCTCCTCTCCTCCCCTCCCCTCCTTCCATTGCTCTTGGTTGATCAAGACGGCAGATGCTTGCCGAGCCTGGACACTCAGTGTCAGCAGCAGTTTGGCGAGGGAGCTTTCTTCGACGGAGAGATGTGCGACTGCAGGTGATGGGCAGCTGGGAGGGCCGTGAAGGCGAGTGATGAGATGGCAGCGAGGGGTACAAGCTGTCGAGGGATAAGACGAGATGCGTGCCAAGACGACAGAAGAAGGAGAAGAAGGAGAAGAAGCAAGAGATCAGTGACGAGGACAGAGAGGCGGCGAGGCGACGAGTCTCTGCTGACATGAAAGCTGCGAGAGATGTGATTGTTGCTGCACGAAGTGAACTGTTTGTGATGGGAGGGAATGTAGGAGGCGGACAAGATCAAAGCGTCTGAGATGTCAAGCACGGCCAAGATGTTTGACAGGGCTGAAGGATACGTGACGGTGAGAATCGGCATGCTGCTTCTCGATGAGATGACATGTCACAGGTGGTAAAAGCTGAGATGGAGAGAGAGAGGAGGAGAATGGAGGAAGCAGTTGCCTCCCCTGGAGATCTCAATGCAAGCGCGTCTTCCAACACTTCTCATGATCCTGTACGAGACTTTCAGACATGAAACTCTGCTGACTTCATCCCAGGCGCGCAACGACACTAGTTCGTCGACGAACGAGAGTCGCCTTGCGAAGATGGAGGTGGAGGAGGAGGTAGAGTATCACGCTGCTCGCTCTGAAGGAGATGGTGCAGGAAAGAAGGAAGAAAAGAGAGGCGGAGAAGAGGTGGAAGAAGGTATCCTCCCCCTACCTTCCCTCCCTCCTTTGATGTCTTCACAGTTCTTCGAGGAGGACGCCATGTCGGCCATCCAGATCATGAGCAAGGTGCGCTCTCAGATTATCTCGGCAGCTCGCTGACCCCCGCAGGCAAAGGAAGCGGAGACTGCCGTCGAGAAGCTGCGGAGGAACCTGACGGGGCCCGAAGACGCCAGCGCCTCATCTCAGGACGAGGTTGCTCCTCCTCCCCCCGAATCTTCCCAACCAGAGAAGCCGCCGCCGCTGAGCCAGGAGGCGTTTGAGGAGCAGGTGAGGACTGCTGCCTTGATCCTCTCCGCTGATCTCTCGCAAGCTCGCCAAGCTCAAGAACAAGGTCGGCCAGACTGCCAACTCAACCGCCAACACCACTTCCACCTCCTCCTCTACCACCACCACCACCGCCAGCAGCAGCAGCAGCAGCACCACCACCACCACCACCACCACCACCACCAGCCCAACTACTGCTGTAAATGAGCAGCTCTCTCCTACTGGCGAGTCGAGCCAGGCAGAAGCTCAGCTGAACGAGTCCGCAACTCCGGGGCAGCAGTTCTGCTGGAAGCTGATGGGTGAGGAGGAGGGAATGCTGTTTGGCCGCGAGTGACATGTGACAGGCCCGCACTCCGTCTTTGACGAGGGGACGTCGGGTTGTATTTGTGCTGCCGGGTGAGCGACAGGAGACTCCGAGCAGCGAGCCGAGCTGACGATCCTTGTGTCACAGGTATCGCGAGAACGAGCAGGGGGAGTGCAGCAAGGTCGAAGGTTGAGAGCGTCCAGCTAGTACTACCGGGCCGGAGCCACGGTGGGACCGTTCATGCTGAATTAACTCCGATAAATTTTCAAACTTCAAACACACCACTGAGGCTGCCGCTGCCCCACCCTTGAGTCAACTGCGGCTCCACTCACGAATCTGGGGAACTTGAAAGCAGTGCAGTACTACCGTGAGCGGCTGTGCCGCTAGTACGTCGCCGGGACTGACCGTGGCCGGGCCGGCCGCCAGGCCCGAGGGCCCGTCGGAGTCCCCGCCGGGGCCGGGCGGCCGCCGCCGTGAGGTCACGTTGGTCACCCCGGGGCCTGGCGCCGGCCGGGCGGAGTGACTGAAATTTCCGAGCCACATCGGAGCATGTGAAGATGGCTGCTCCGATGAAGGCTGGACCAGTGGCGTGCATAGGAGAAGGCGAGGTGAGGAGATGAGGGAAGAAGGCAGACAAGAGCTGGATGGCATATGCGTGGTAGGAAGTAGACGTGAAGTAGAAGGGATGTGGAGGAGTCCACAGACGAGTGAGAAGTTTCCGGAGATGATCCTCACGATACCAACTTTACTCAACAGGATGTTCTGTCGGCAGGACGATGCATCAAGCGGATGCTCATCGGTCTGGATGCGGGACGAAAGCATCATGGTACGTGGCCCAATAGATTTGAGCATTTGGGATTCAATGTGGAAGATTATGAATTCTGCAGTACAGTCGAGGTATGAATTCCTTCTCGTGTACCCATGGAGTGAATTTGGTTCAATGAGAAGGTCATGTACGATCAAACAAGTTCAAAATTGAAGATATTACCCATTGCAGAAACATGCCCGAAACAGATGGAAGGGAGGTGCTGGAATAATTCTCCTGCATCGACATTCTGACCTCCCGTCATTAGCTTCTGCACTGTCTTGCAGCATGCCAAACCTTGTCCAGCATCTCTAGTGGATGATGGAATTCTTGAATGTCTCTGCAAAGAATCAGAGGGAGTCAGAGTTGCAGTATCTGTGATGGTCGAGGATGCTGCGAAAAGGATTCTTATAACCAGACGATCGCAATCAGTGAAGTCTGACTGCGGTAAGTCCTTGTGCGTGACCCTCATAACAGATGCGAACGTATCCTGGAGCATGGGTGTTACCAGGAGGTCATGTTGATTTGGGAGAGGATCTATTCGATACAGCAGCTCGTGAAGTGAAAGAAGAGGTGGGCCTTTCGATAGAGAAGAATTCGTTACGTATTCTTGGGTTGTTCGAAGCTACTTTTTGTGGTGATCACAAGTGGAATTATGCGGAGGGTGACTAAAACTCTGCCTGTTGATCACCTTCAATCAAAGGCGACTTAGGAACATGGCCACCTCGCCCTGGATCAGGACTTCGACGGCATTATCTCGTTGTTTACATGGTGGCGACGTTAACGACTGAGAAACCTGTTGCCATCACAGAATGAAATATTCCAATTCACTGACACTTGCTTCAGATCCTTACCATGGAACCCTCAGAAGTCGACGCTTGCACGTGGATAGAAGCTTCTGTTGTTGAGGCCCTTTGCTCTGCCAAACCCAGGGCGAAACAGGCAAGGGAAGAAGAGACTGTCGTCGTTCATTGAGTGCGACTCAGATACAGGGAACTCCAGAGACTTCCGCCATCGACGTGACTCTTGTCCACGCCAATCACGATGAAACTACCATGTTCGCGTCCGAATTGAGCTCGAGGATAGCTGAAGGTGAATTCAATATGCCTTTCGTTCCAAGCGTAACTGACAAAACCGCAGGCACATTTTTCGCGATGGAACGATGGCTTATAGAGCGTAACCTGGAGTAGAGGAAACAGTTCAATATTGACACATAGAAAAGAAAATTCGAGAAAAGATATCAACGTCGCAGAAAAAGTAGATATTGAAAGGATCAGTACTAGCAAAGTTTATTCGGGGAATGCCGAAAGTTCTAGAATTATGCTCTTGTCAAGGCAACGATTTCGCTGTAGCTTGGAACCTGTCGACACCAGTAAGTTCAAAGAAGATAGAACCAGGGACATAAGGGCCTTACGTAAGCAACATCTCCGTATGCAGCAAACGAAAGCGGTGAAGAAAGAATCTGTTTCGCAACCTTCTGCAGATCCTGCGACGTGATGGCAGAGACCTCGGCAGCAAGAGCTTTTCCATCCTTGCGGCTACCGTAGTACATGATTTGTCTTCCGAGGTCCTCAGTAGCAATTCCCATGGTTTCAAGGTTCAAGAAGAGGGCCGATATCGTCATATTCTTAGCCCTGGTCACTTCTTCCTCGCTGAAGCCTCCTCGCAGAGAGGTAAGCTCTTCGGCCACTGACGTGATCGCCATTTGCGCATCATGAGCATTCACGGTTGCTTGAATTCCTATGATAAGAAAAAAGGTTAGGAAGCAAGAAAGCCCTAGACACATTTAATACCAAAGAGTCCCGAATCCTTATATGAAACGTTGAAAGACGTTGCAGTCAGAATCTGTAGTAGTCTCTTGAGCTAACTGACAAAATCCCACTCCGAACATTTTATACCTCTGGGTGTGACAGGACGTTTCTAAATATTCTTGAAGTCAAACCCTTGCCTAGGAAGGAAAAAACTTAAGGGAGGCAAATTGCAATCACAGCTTACCTGGTCCGCCTGCAGAGAACTGGTCTCCACCGCCCAACAGGGACTGCAGAACGGCAGCCGCAACAGACTAAACAAAACATAAATCCAGTAGCTTGCATGAACTTGGAGCATATCGCATACCTCCTTGGCAGTGCAGGGCATTCCTTCAAATCCCAAAGCAAGGTGAACCTAATGAACCCAAGTTGAGAAAGAGAGTCTCAAAAAAGATGAAATGAATCACTGCACCTGTCCAGGCTCTGATGGCACACGACAGTCGCCCCCACCTGTCCTTGAATGGTCAAAGAGGCGAAGAAATGAAGGACACTCAAAACAAATCCCAACCATATTGAGCAGCTACGAGCTCCGACACACTTCTTGGTTGCATTTCACCAAAAGCCTATCCACCAGCATTCAAAAACGACTAAGCAACAATTCAGGATTCCACCTTATCAGCATACTCGACCATGCGATCATGATCAACTCCGACTGCAGACACGATGATCCTCTATAGATGACCAACGAAGATCAGGGACGGACAAAGGAATGGGATAGAAACCTGCGGACTGATGGTCGTCTGCTTGAAAGCCTCGATGACGCTGCCTTTCATCATCTCGGCAGCATGAGGATTGCAGAGCATCGGTGCACCAAGAGTCTGGCCTGATCAAACGGAAAGTCATCCACTGTTGAAAGACTCGGATCGGAGATTACCTTGGTAGGCAACGGTGTGAAGAACATCTTGGACGGCAAATGCACCTGTTGAGTACAAATAAGACACCAAAGTCCAATAGAAAACTGTGCAATGAGTTACCATTCTTCATCGAATTCTGAATATCAGCAAGGACCAAGGTACGCGCATTGTCAATATCCAGCTTCTCAAGACGTGGGTACAAAAATGTCTCCGCCATGAGACCAAACAACTGACCGGCATTTGAGGTAAGACATTCTCCAGCATAAGTGATACAATCACGGCTGGATCCACATGCCACATGACCACCCAGCTTTTCAATGGCACGAGTCAGACCAAAGTGCGACTTGTCCACCGTGGCCTTGTAAGCCAGATGCTGCATGAAGTGAGACGCTCCGTGAGTCTCAAGAGTCTCAGATCGGCTGCCGGTTGCGCAGAAGATAGCCATAGAGCAACCCATGCTAGCCTTAGACTCCGTAATGACCCTCACTCCGTTCGGTAGCGTTGAGACCTTGGTGGTCGGTTCAGAGACTGCCGCTCCCACCTCGGCTGAAGGCGTCCCAGGCATGGGCATGTTCATGGGAACCTGCACAGGCCATACGTTGTGGAATCGGTACCATAACTGATCGTTTGACGTCTTGATGTTTGGATTCACATGATTCATGGATGAAAGACGCCTCAAACCATCTAAATCATACAACACCGTTAGGACCTCTTGGAAATTGCAAAACCCGAACTCAATGATGTTTCTCCCCCGTCAAAAATCACACGCATATCAAGCGATTTGGACAAGAAAATACTACATGGTGATAGCAAAACAACCAAGCATCCTGGCTCATTGTAGCCAAGCAAAATTATTGCAAACGACAAAAAGGGTTCAGTCCTGATGGCATAAACAAGAAGAGTAATTGAACAAGTGAGGATTCCCAAGATCAAGAGAAGCCAAGAAATCGAAACCAAATCATAATCACTCGCCATGCACAATACGCAGATAGATATCTCTTTCAAATTTCTCAGGTTATAAGAGAGAAAACCAATCATGATCCCGGGGAAGGAGGGGGGGAGCAGCGGCCATGGCAGCAAGGAGCAGGAACCTACAAGGTCTTTCCTCGGAAAGCAATAGAACGGTAGGAGAGAGAAACGAAGAGGGAGACATAATGGAAGGAAACAAGTTCTCGTGCACACGCATGCTTGAAGCCAACCTGCGCGGCGAACGGCGGCGCGGAGCATGACGGAAGCTGCTGCAGAGGCGCGAGGGTGATGAGAGGGGGTAGTGGTGATGACCCCTGTATACTTCAATGGGGTATCTATTCTATGAAGAGGGGGTGATCTTTGATATTTGGGGGGTGGTACCAATGCCATGGTGGGGGTAGGGAACATCGGTGAGATAGAGTGATAAGGCAAAGGTCGTGATTCTATTAAGTCGTCTGATATGATAAAGTGAGAAGGGATATACCATCGGGAGTTCGTCTAAAAGGTTGGCCACGACGGAGGGGTAGGGTTTTTTTTGGTGGACAGGAACTCTCACTCTACATTATCGCAAGACGAGACAAGACAAGAATGCAAACCAAGGAAGAAGATTATTGAATCAGCTCAGACGTTCATATGTGAATGACTATGCTTGTGTACTTCTAATATTCCAATGCTTCATATTTCTTTAGTTTGAATTTATGTTTCATGTGTATAAATTGAAGTTCAATGTAAACTAACATGAGCGTAGAAGTGAATTGAGACGGCCATACATATGAAAGCAATTTATGTTGCACACAACCTTTACATAACTAGGCAACTTCAGCAGAAGAATCTTCCCCAATCAATGCGATATGGTAAAAGCAAGTGAAATACTCATTGCCATGATTCGAGTACACCTCCACTCGAACTTGTTGTATCATGATTTGATTCTGATGAGCACAAGTATCAACAATCAACTTGGACAGAGCGAATTTACCTCGACTTCGACTTCGAATCCCTCATTTGATTCAAGGGATGTCAGCGATGAGGGGTTATGGGTTGCATTTAGCACCATGTGGTATTGCCCATCAATCCTCCCCTGTCGAATTCAAATTACGAAGTTCTGCAAGTACCTTCAACAGATCGTACCATAATAGCGAAGTTCTTGATTGCACTTTTCCCATGTCCAGGGGAAATTTCGATGGGAATGCTGTGCACCAATATTTTCTTGGGAACCACCGGGCGTGCAAGCTTTACCTAGACATTCGAGGCACATTTAGGCAAGCGAGGAAAAGCACGTGTCAATGACCTCAAGAAACCCATTTGATCCCTTCAAAGCCCAACAATGACCTAAAGCGCTTGATGATTTTCCATCTGTCCAAGACGGTGATAACTGTCTATTTGTTAGGCATTCTCAAAAGTCTTACAAATGCATTACTTGAAGTGCTGTCGACGGCTGCGATTGCAATGGAGGTTGCAAGACGTTCATGGATGCGCATACAAACCATGTACCGTACCATGAATGATCTGAAACTTGGAATCAGTGGAGGGCAATAAGTTTCGAAAAGTAAAAATCATTGAGCTTTTCATCCACAAGTGTCGACCAGTGTCGATCACCTGAGCATGTGTCGAATGATGGCGAATGATCTAAAACCTCTGCTCCGTTCACCGAAAGCATCCAGTCCACGCCAGCAATTTGATTCCTGTACAAATGTCGTAGAGCTTCGAAGGCCGACTCCTTCTAGAATGAGTTTAGCGATATGACAAGCAAGTCGCTGGATTGCCTTACCGGGATCAATTTATCGTACGACATTGCGTCCATTGTTTTCTGGATTAGTATTTGTTCCCGTTTAGAAATTTCTTTTACGCTTTGCAAAATGACATCATTTTTGACTTCATCGAAGAATCTGCACATCGATGTGTCAAGTCATAGGGTTCAGCAATAAGCTCAGGTACCTTAATCCTGAAGCATTCCTAGCAAAAGTTTCTATTGTTTCCCGCAGGGACTGCTGAATGTGGTTGAGATCGATGTTTTCAGACACGCCATTGATCAAGTTGCTTCTCGCATCAAAGGTGCTCTGCAAGAAATCAGATTTCTTATTTTCCTCAAGAACGGTATGCACAACCTCAACAGTAGCTTTTCTGTCGTGGTAAAGCGTTAAAATCTTGCTAAGTTCTGATATTTCACGCTGAAGAGAATCCAAGTTTTCTGTATTCTCAGTTTCATTGATTCCGATTTGTGATCGTAATTCGTTCATGACATCTTCCACTTCAGTAAGTACGGAAGTCGAGAAATTATCAACTTTTTTATCAAAGACAGTCTGAAAACGTTGTATCAGAAAAAAAAAATAAGTCTTTATCCCTCCAAGACATGGGTCATACCATTTGGTTAATCGCAGAATCGGTTTCCAGGTTTGCAATGTCAATTTGCGTCAGCAAAGACGACAACTGACAACATCTTACTGTATGAAGTATTACAAGTGCAAACAGGAAATACCCTTTGGCTAGTGTTCTCGATGTAGTTCTTGTATCGAAGAAAGCTTTCAATTTCCTGATTTATGAATTTCTGTTCTTTCTGTAGATTCTGTACTGCACTGTGCAAATCTTGCAAGCTGTGATAATCGCTGGAAATGAAGATCATGGGACTGATCACCATGCTATATCCTTCCGAACCAACTAAGTAATGATTAGAACATGTTTTTTTCGATGAATTCTGTATACCTAAGCAGATAACAGCTAATCCAAAACATAACATGCACACTATGGTTAGAATTGTCACATTGCACCAGCTTCCAATCTCAAATCCTTGTCTCTTGGGCTCTGTGAATGTTGAACTATACCAACGCTTATACCTTGTTACATTCTGAATATCATACGGATTGCAAATGAAAATCAAGCTCGTACCTGGTATTGTGGGCGTGAACTGGATTGTAGTTGTGGGGAGATTTTAGAATGTGTGAAGCTGTCAACAAGAATTCGTCTTGCGTCGGGCGACTTTTCATTCCCTCATCTGAAATCATATGTTCAGTTTAGGCAATCGAGTTATATCAGACCATACAAGCTAAACTCGTGGCAAAATGCAGGGTTCCGCCGTCGCTCCTAGGGAGCGCTCGGGAATCTGGGTCGAGACGTCGCGGCATACCAATCAATTCACAAGGTGAAGGGACAGGATTCTTGGCTGCTTTTCGTTCTCTATGATGTAGTTCTTTTGTTTACTTGCTGTTTTGGATGTTTATGGTCTTCCTGAATGCGGCGTGCAGTGTGCAACTGCGACAAGTGCCACAGGTGCCTGCATCAAGCAGTAGCTGCACCGGATGCTTTTGATAATGACGAAGTTTGTCGTCTTTTCCTTGTCAATTTTCAAACTTTGTTTTTATTTTGAAATATACAATTGCTAGTTTCCATTTCTTGGATAATTTCCGCGTGTTTTCTTGAAATTTGATTTTCAAAAAGATCAAACAGTTTTATCCCATGCTTTGTACCAGATCGCCTTGAACAACCCCACCTTTTCTCAATTACGGACCCACCCATTTGTATCAAAGTACATCTTGACTAAAAAAATGCAAAGAGTTTTCGCAAGCTCACCTCGCGATCTTTGTTTTGAAGACAAAAAGACACCTGGAATGATTTAGCTCGAATCATATGTAGGAATTTCCTCAAAGTGAGCCAGCTAGTCAATCTTGAGGTGGACCCCACCCCTCTCAGAGGCAGTCGTTTGATATTACCTCTGCACTGTACCCCAACTCTCATAGTGCGTTTGTACATAAAACCACCCGTACACAAGTCTAGCAGCATAGGACTGCTTGGCGCCACCCCTTTTCAGTGATACAAACGGCGGAAGGGGCGGCGGCGGTTGGACGCGGTGGAATGCAAGAATCAGGGAGGAAGAATTCGAGTTGATCCCGAGCTTAAGGATCGAAGGCATTGCGAGGAGGAACTACTAAAGGCACAGCAGAAAGAAGCTGAACCCTGAAGCAAATATTCGGCGATGGGAGACGAGTCACATTCGAAGCCCTCTGATCCCCGAATCGATTACATCAGCGAACAGACTTCCACGCTGCTTCCCTGTAAACTCGAAATCGCTCAGCGAATCAAGGACGATGAAAAAGGTGTAAAGCTGCTCAATGGCTTTTTCGATGATCCCTCAGAGAAATTGCTTTGGATATACTTGCAATCGAAAGATCAATGCGTTGTGACAGCTTCTCCGCCTCAAAATTTCAAAACAAAGGCGATCTATTTGTTGAAGAGCAATGGATCCGTTTCCAAGGAAAACTTTGTTCAAGATATGAGTTTCTGTGAATTTGTTGGGCAGCCACTTGAGCAATTCTTGGCTATCTCGCAAGAAGTTTATTTTCCTCTTTTGACTAACCCAAGGAACCAAGAAGGCTGGCCAGAAGTGATCACGAAAGAGGTGACCGAAAGTATTCATCGCTTTCTCGCGCAAACGTACATCACTATCGGCAACACGCAGGGGAAAACCCTTTTGCCTTTACCACCAAATCATGGTGCAGCGCTGATGGATGCAGCTGGAAGGGACAAAGATAGAATTCATGTTCTGGAATCTGCAGTTGTCATGTGGACCAAGCAAATCAAGAATATTCTGAAGATGGATCCTGAAAGTGCGCTCAAGCAAGGAAATCCTGGACCAGAAGTCGAACTAGAATTTTGGAAAAACAAGGCAGAGAATTTGAACTCTTTGCACAATCAACTTGTTGGTGAAAAGATTAGGAAAGTTGTCAAGGTCCTGGAGGTCACCAAAAGCACCTATTTTCCCGCGTTCAATCGATTGTGCAAAGAAGTAGCACAGGCAAGGATGGAGGCAAACGATAATCTTGTGTACTTGGAGCCGATGGTCAAATATGTCAACATGCTTGGAGCTGAACAATTCCAAGATTTAATTCCACATTTCAAACCGACCATGCATACACTTCTTTTGATATGGAAGAATTCAAAATTTTACAATACGCCAGCTCGTTTTGTTGTCATTTTGAGAGAATTATGTAACACTTTGATCTCACAAGCCTGCAACTTTGTATCTGGTGCGACTCTTTTCGAGAATATTGAAGAACCTCAAGACGCTGTTGATAATCTAAAGCTGTGCTTGAAGGTTGGGGTTGCATTTAAAAGCGCATACTTCGACTACAAGAGCAAAGCAAACATAGAATGTCCTTCAAATCCATGGAGATTTCAGAACTCAGCTCTTTTTTCACGATTAGATTCATTCCTCGAACGTTGCCACGATGTTTTGGATCTGATGCAGACCATTTTGCAATTTAACAAGCTAGGCGGTGATCGTGGTGTTGAAATTGGTGGAACTAAAGGAAAAATGTTGACGACCAGCGTTCGACAGACTCACGTTGATTTCCTTCAGTCTATCAAAGTATTTATTGAAGCAAAATATGATATCATGGACGTTGAGTCCAAGCAGTTTGATGATGACTTTTACACTTTTCGCTGCCAGATCAATGAACTTGAGAGGAGGCTTGCTTCAGTCATCACACAGGCTTTCGATGACAGCGTGACAGTTCTAATGAGGTTCAAGTTGTTAGACAGCTTTGAGGGTTTGTTGGAAAGGGAAATCATACAGGCAGACCTTGAAAAGAAGAATGCAGATCTGTTGAATGCCTACGCCATGGATCTAAAACAAGTTCAGGAGATATTTGTCATGTTCAAGGACAACCCTCCTATCAATGATAATGCTCCTCCAAGAGCCGGAGCGGTGACGTGGGTGCGAGGATTGATGGAGAGAGTTCAGGTATTTTTGATGTCTGGCTGTTGTTTGCCCTTACGATTCCTTCAACAGGAACCGATGAATCGACTAAAGGCTATGAACAAGTCAATACTTGATAGTAAGTGATCGAGTTTGAATAATTTCCTCTCGCTAAGCTCGCTATGCCAGGCGAGGAAGGAAAAGAGTGCATTCGTGCCTACTCTGCTATCTTGAATAGTCTCCAGGTGAGATTTTTTTCTGGCACATTGTTTGAATCCAGGATAATAGTTTCAACAGGAATACGAACGCCAACACCGAGAAGAATGGGCTTTGGAGATTGAAAACACTTCTGCTGAGAAACTGAAGCAGTCTCTTTTGAGACGTGATCCGAACACATCTTGGGTGTACGTCAACTTTGATCCTGCCTTAGTCTGTCTTCTCCGTGAAACCAAATATTTCTTGTTGTTGGGCTTGGAGGTCCCTCAATCTGCAATGACGATATATTCTATGGCGGAAACTTATCGTCAACAGACTGGAAATCTTGATTTGATTGTCAACATTTATAACTCAATCCTTGACACGGTTCTTGATGTTGAGAGGCCGTTGATCCAGCAGAAGCTTGATGGGATCGACAAAGTTCTTCTTAAAGGTATAAAACATCTCAATTGGAAAAGCAACCAGATCTCGGATTTCATCACTCAGGCAATGTCATTGGTAAAAGAGACCAAGGCTATTTTGACCGATATTAAGAGCAACGTGGCATCAACCCAATCTGTTCTAAATACATGGTCTGAAAATGTTATGATGGATAGGAAAGCTGGAAAGACCTACACTGTGGACGAGTTTCAACAAATTCACTTCACCCTTATGAAGAATAGGGAGAAAACTATTGAGAAAGGTGGCGAAGAGCTTCACAAGCACTTGGATGCATCGAACAAAGTTATTGCAATTGCACGGAGCAAGCCGGAATGGCTTGCCTATGTTGATTACGTGAATGACATCATCATTGAAGGGTTGGTTGTTGCAATTGTCAAATCTGCGCAATACCTGCGAAATCAGATGGACAAAGAGGAAATTGCAAATCAGGAACTGGCTCCTCTTATTGAAGTCAACATGAAGCTGGTTGGGAAAAGTGTGAATTTTGAGCCTCCAATGGTATCTCAGGCAAGTGGAAAGGGAATCAGACATATGGTCACTGGATGGCTGAATCAGTTTATCAATATTTCCACACTAGTAGCTCGTATTGACACACCAGAAGAGGATGGCGACTATCTTGCGGATATGCATGAGAATGGTTCTATTCGTCTTGTAACCAGTCAAGTGAGTAGAAACCTTGCAATTAGCGAAAAAGATTGTGAAGACTTTCGTCAAGAATTTGAAAAGTTTTCTTTCTTGTGGAGGCATGACATCAACGAAGTTTTCAATCTGTTCTTGAATGGCGAAGATCCTCCAGAGTTCCATAAATGGCAGAAATTTGCCGAAGGTGCATCATCTCCATCGTTGGAAGCTTTTGAGGAGCAGATCATCAAGTACAAGAGTCTTGAAGACCAAGTAAGGGAGCTTCCTGCTACCAAAATTGTCGGATGGCTCAAAATTGATGCTCGCCCTGTCAAGAATTCATTGACAACACTTATCTCCAAGTGGTCGTATAAATTCTTGGAGTTTCTTCTAAACAGAGTAATCACCTCGGTGCAAGATGTATCCTCATTCGTTGAATCAACAGATCAGAAATTAGACATGGAAGTCAGTGATCAAGACTCTTTGCTTGAAGTGATGAATTTTCTCACTCAAATTCGTCGAAGAACCGAGGCCATCGACAACATGTTTGAGCCTTTGAGACAGACTTGTTCATTGCTAAAGAAGTACAACATTACAGTGGAAGAACCTGTTCTTGAAGCCTTGGATCATGTACCTCAGGCATGGGATAAGCTGAAGAAGAAAGCTGTAGTTACCAAAGAGAAGCACAGCAAAGCTCAAACAGCAGAAGCAGAAAAACTAAAGAAGAAGTCCAAAGAATTCGAGGAGCGTGTTGCGGAGTTCTTTGCATACTTCAAGAAAGAGATGCCTTTCACTTTCACAGAACAATACGACATTTCGTACGCTACAATTGATCGTGTTCATCATGGACCGAGAGATGAAAAGAATCAGTTGGGAAGTGTGCGAGAGCTTATCACTGATGCAAAGAGATTGAATGAGCTGCAGGAGTTGTTTGAGCTTTATGTCATCGAGTATAGAGAGGCCATGCAGTGCGAGAAGGAAGCACGAATGTTGAAGGAATTGTGGGACATGATTTCGATGATAGTTGACACATTCAATCTGTGGAAGAAGACGAGATGGGATGAAATTGATGTAGAGTACCTCAGTGAAGCATGCAAGACTCTTGCAAAGCATGTGAAAGGGATGAACAAGAATTTAAAGAACTGGCCAGGATACAAGGGTTTGGAGGATACTGTGAAGAACATGCAGACATCGCTACCTCTGGTTGAGGAGCTGCACCATCCTGCTATGCGCGAAAGGCATTGGAAGCAGTTGATGAAGACAACCGGCGTCTCATTTGTGATGGATGAAAACTTCAGCTTGGGAGCTCTGCTTGCTCTTAAACTCCATCAATTCGAAGATGATGTCATGGAAATTGTAGATAAAGCTCAGAAAGAATTGACGATTGAAAAACAGCTCAAGAAAATTGAAGATACTTGGAAGGTTCAGAGCTTCAGCTTTGATTTGCAACCAGATGGAGAAATGTACCTCTTGAGAATTGACGAAAGTGTAATGGAGTGTCTCGAAGATAGCGTAGTACAGCTTGGAAATCTTCAAGGGAGCAAGTATGTTCAGAACAATGCTTCATTCCTTGAGATCGTCTCGAATTGGCAGCGCAAAATTGGTAATGTTGATAGTGTTATTCAGGCCTGGACTGAGGTTCAAAAGAAATGGCAAAATCTGCAGAGTATTTTTGTTGGATCGGCAGATATCAGGGTACAACTGCCTGAAGACTCAAAGCGCTTTGACAGCGTAGATGTAGAATTCAAGGATCTCATGAAAGAAGCAGCAAATGTAACCAATGCGGTAGATTCTTGCAATGTCGATGGACGATTAGAAAAGATCGAACTTATGCTTGCTGGATTAGAAAAGTGCGAGAAAGCGCTCGCAGATTATCTGGAGACAAAAAGGCTCGCATATCCCAGGTTCTACTTTGTTGCATCAGCAGATTTGTTGGATATTCTGAGCAAGGGAAGCAATCCGCAGCTGATACTCAAGCATTTGCCGAAATGCTTCGACAACATCTCAACTCTGGAGTTCAAGAAGGATGGAGATGGTCATCCAACGAAGGATTCAATTGGAATGTATTCAGGAGAAAAGGAATATGTCACATTTCATGCTCCCTTCACGTGCGAGGTAAAGATCTTTGTTTTGTTTCGCGTTTCTCTTGAGTCTAACAGATTCTTTCGCTAGGGTCCGGTTGAGACATGGTTGTTCAATTTGACTGTCCATACACATGAATGCCTGAAGCATATTCTCGTGGAGGCAGTCGGTGTATATGAAGAAAAGCCGAAGACAGAATTCGTCTTTGATTGGTGCGCGATGATTGCTGGAACGTGTTCGCGTATAGCTTACCGCGAAGAAGTGGATTTCACTTTTGAACAGATGGAAGAAGGAAACGAGCAGGCCATGCGCGAGTATAGCGGCAAACAAATCGAGCAGTTGACTTCCTTTGTCACTCTGATCCTGGGCGAACTCAGCTCGAATGATCGCAAGAAGATTGTCATGATTGTCACAGTCGATGTGCACGCTCGTGATGTGGTACTGGAACTGATCGAAACAAAGGCAGAAAACAATCAATGCTTCCTGTGGATGTCCCAGCTCAAATTCAGCTTAGATGAAAAGACTCATTTGGGAAAGATCAATATCTGCGACTACGAGTGTTTCTTTGGCTATGAGTACATTGGCAATTGTGGATGTCTTGTCGTCACACCACTTACTGACCGCTGTTATATCACTCTGACCCAGGCTATGCGACTCATTCTCGGAGGTGCTCCTGCAGGACCCGCTGGAACTGGAAAAACAGAGACAACCAAAGATCTTGGACGAGCTCTGGGTATTATGGTGTACGTGTTCAATTGCTCGGATCAGATGGACTATAAGAGCATGGGCCAGATCTTCAAAGGGCTAGCACAAGCAGGGGCTTGGGGTTGCTTTGACGAGTTCAATCGGATCGACATTTCCGTTCTCTCCGTGACGAGCACACAATACAAATGCATCCTAGATGCTATTCGCGCAAAGAAACGTCGATTTATCTTCGAGGACGATGACATCCCCTTGAATCATGAGCCTTTCTGTTGCGGATTCATTACTATGAATCCCGGTAGGTTTACTTGTCTTTCTTTTCTTTTCTCCGTTGGATGATTTTGCGAATCTTATTCACGTTTTTTTTGCTGCAGGTTATGCGGGTAGAACTGAATTACCAGAAAGTGTAAAAGCGTTGTTTCGTCCCTGTGCAATGGTTACTCCGGATATGGATCTCATCGCAGAAATTATGCTGATGTCAGAAGGGTATGCATACTGAAGGCTTACAAATTGGTATTGATATCTTTATTTCAGGTATGCGGAAGGAAAGGTCTTAGCGCGAAAGTTTATGATCTTGTACCGGTTGAGTGAGGCCTTGCTGTCAGCCCAGCGTCACTATGATTGGAAATTGAGGGCTGTAAAGACGACACTTGCTGTTGCTGGTGGATTACGAAGATTGGACCGTGAGAATACAGAGGACAAAGTGCTTCTGAGGGCTCTCCGTGATTTTAATCTGGGAAAGCTTGTGGCGGATGACGTTGGAATTTTGTGAGTATATGATCATATCTGAACATGATTGCCTTCTGACAAGAGATTTGCAGCATGGGTATGCTCAACGATTTGTTTCCTCGTTCTCTCGACTTGGTGCCAAGAAATAGGGACCTTGACTTCGAAGCAAAGTTGGCAGAGGCTGCCACTTTGTTGCGATTGCAACCAGAGGACATTTTTATTCTGAAGTGCACGCAATTACGTGAAATCTTGGTCGTCCGTTGGTCAGTTTTTGTGCTTGGTCCAGCAGGTTGCGGTAAGTCAGAGATGTTGAAGACTTTGTCCAAGGCTCAGAATATCTTTGGGGAGAAGAGTACAATGAACTATTTGAATCCCAAGTCAGTAACCAGAAATGAACTGTATGGTTACATTCATCCAGCCACCAGAGAATGGAAGGATGGTTTGATTTCCCAGATTTTCCGTGATTTAGCCAACACTACAACTGTTAAACATGAATGGATTGTTTTGGACGGAGACATCGATGCTGAATGGATTGAGTCGATGAACACTGTTATGGACGATAACAAGACCCTGACGCTGGCAAGTAATGAAAGGATTCCCCTTACGCCGCCAATGAGGTTGCTCTTGGAGATCGAAAACATGCGCGAGGCTTCACCCGCGACCGTTTCTCGTGGTGGAGTGATTTTTCTCAACGACACAGATGTCGGGTGGGCACCATACATTGCTTCCTGGGTTCAGAACCGAGAGCTTGAAGGTGAACGTACAACCCTAACTAAGCTCTTTGAGGAATACATGGAAAAGACCATCAATTTTGTTTTCCGTAACTTCAGGATGATATGTCCGCTGCCGAAGATTAATGCAGCGATGACAACATGCTATATCCTTGAAGGAGTTCTTGGAAATGGTGAATCGTTTGCTCAACATCAGAAGCAGCTAGGACCTGAAGATGGATTGAAGCTCATTGAGCAAGTGTTCATCTATGCACTCATGTGGGGAGCTGGTGGTGCTCTCACGCATGACAAATCTGGAGATTACAAGGAACAGTTCAACAAGTGGTTTCGCACTGAATTCACTAAATGTCCATTTCCAGAAGAAGGATCTATCTTTGATTACGTTGTCGACATGGAGAACAACTGCTGGCAGCATTGGAATGACAGGATTGCTGCCTATGTGCATCAACCAGGAATCGTGTTCGGAAACATCTATGTCAATACTTTGCAAACTCAACGCATCACAGCTATTCTTGATTTGGTTGTTCCGTATAGGAGGCCTGTATGTTTTGTTGGTAGTGCAGGAACGGGCAAGACAACAATCATGAAAGATAAATTGCGAAACATTGATTCCGAACAATTCCTCACCTTAGGAATCAACTTCAATTCCTTTACTGACTCCATGATTGCACAAATGGCAATGGTTCGTGAATTCTCATTTGTTCGATTGATTTTATGCTGACATGGTATGCAGGAAAGTATTTTGGAAAAGAAGACTGGCAGAGTGTTTGGTCCACCAGGATCGAAACGGCTAATTTACTTCATTGATGACCTGAACATGCCTGTGGTGGACAAGTATGGAACACAGCAACCGATAGCTCTGCTCAGACAGGCCTTCGACTATGCTGCATGGTACGATAGGATCAAGTTGCAACCAAAAGAAATCCAAAAAGTGCAATTCCTCTCATGCATGAATCCAACTGCCGGTTCCTTTGTCATCGATCCCAGGTTGCAACGATCGTATATGACCTTTTCTGTAATGATGCCTTCGAACGAAGTTCTTATGAGCATCTACTCTGCTATTCTTAAAGGGCATCTTAGCAATGGTTTTGCTCCCGAGGTGCTAAAGTGGGCTGAAAATACTGTGCAAGCAACAATAGATTTGTACACGCAGGTTTCAAAGATCTTCCTACCTACTGCCGTGAAGTTTCATTATCTCTTCAATCTCCGTGAGTTGGCAAACGTCATGCAAGGAGTTTGTCGTTCCAGGCCTCAGACTTGCGGCTCAGGAGTTCTTCTTGCTCGCTTGTGGTACCATGAATGTGAGAGAGTTTTCCTCGATCGAATGATCGCTGAAGATGATGTGGACAAATTTAAGCAGATACTTAATGACACCAACAAAAAGTATTGGTCCGAATTAAATCAGGAGAAGTTGATGGAAAGGCCAAACTACTTCACCACGTTCGCTGTACCTGGAGTAGACGATTCTGATAGGCCATATGCAAACATCAGTGACATTGACAAGCTTTGTGGAATTGTGGAAGATCGATTGAGGGAATACAACGAAAGCAATGCAGTGATGAATCTTGTTATGTTCGAACAAGCTGTGGAGCATGTCTGCAGAATTACACGAGTTATTGAATTGCCTAGAGGAAATGCCTTACTCGTTGGGGTAGGTGGAAGCGGCAAACAAAGTCTTGCAAGACTTTCTGCCTTTATTGTTGGTTACGAGTCATATCAGATAACTGTCACCTCTTCATATGGAATGGCTGATTTCAAGGAGAATTTGATGGGGTTGTACATTAAGTCTGGTGTGAAGGGAATCGGGATGGCTTTCATCCTAACAGATGGACAGATCGTGAACGAGAAATTCATGGTTCTCATAAATGACTTCTTGGCTTCGGGCAATATTGCAGACCTGATGCCGAAAGAAGAAAAGGACAACTGTGCCAACGCTGTGCGAGGTGAAGTCAAACAGGCAGGATTAATAGACACAGCTGAGAATTGTTGGGATTTCTTCATCGAGAAGGTGAGAAAGAACCTTCATATGGTCCTGTGCTTCAGCCCTGTCGGTGACTCCTTCCGCATTCGCGCTCGACAATTTCCTGCCTTGGTAAATGACACTGTTTATGACTACTTCATGGGTTGGTCTCAAGAAGCCCTCATGAAAGTGGCAAATAGATTCATTAAGGAGGTTGAGGCGATCACATCTGAGGAAGGGCTTCAAAACAACGTTGCATTACACATGGCGCATGTCCATCGTTCTGTCGAGAATTGCTCTCTTGAATTCTTCGATGCGGAGAGAAGATACAATTATACAACCCCAAAATCATTCTTAGACCTAATTTCCTTGTACAAAAGCATGTTAGCAGCAAAGAAGGAAGGCATCAAAGTTCTTCGTGAGCGTCTAGAGAACGGACTTGAGAAGATGAATAGTGCTGCCGAGCAGGTAGCCGAGCTCCAGGAGAATTTGGTGAAAGACATGGCAGTTGTTGAAGCAAAGAAAGCAGCTACCGATGAGCTCATAGTTATTGTTGGTCAGGAGACCGCGGTTGCGGAGGAGCAAAAAGCTGCTGCTGCCATCGAAGAGGAGAAATGCAGCAAGATTGCAGAAGAGGTTATGGCATTTCAGGCTGAGTGCGATAAAGATCTGGCAGCGGCTGAGCCCGTTATCCAGGAGGCAGAGGCAGCTTTGAACACGTTGGACAAGAAGTCGTTGACAGAATTGAAAGCGTTGTCCTCCCCTCCAGCTGGAGTCGATGATGTCACAAGTGCTGTCATGGTATTGATGGGAGGTGGAAAGATCCCGAAGGACTTGAGCTGGAATGCTGCCAAGAAGATGATGGGCAACGTTGATCAATTCTTGAATTCTTTGATCAACTTTGACAAGGACAACACCCCTGAGATTGCTTGCACGTGGTGTGAAAATAATGTTATAAACAAACCTTACTTCAATACTGCAACAATGCAAGCCAAGTCGCAGGCTGCTGCTGGGATGACCTCCTGGGTTATTAACATCTGCAAGTATTTCCGAATTTATCAGTACGTCGAACCAAAACGAAAGTTGCTGAATGAAGCCAACCAGCGTTTAGAAGAGGCCAACACCAAACTTGCAGCTGTTCGAAAGCAAGTTGCTGAGCTGGAAGAGAAGCTTGCTGACCTTACAAGACAATTCGAAGAAGCAACACAAGAAAAGAATGAGGCCATCGCAGCAGCAGAAAAGACGCAGAACAAGGCAAACATGGCAGACAGGTTGGTGAACGGCTTGGCTGACGAGAAGGTCAGATGGTCGCAGTCTATTGAGAGGTTTGGAGTCCAGGAGCGCAACTACGTCGGAGATGTGATGATTGCCTCTGCTTTTGTTTCTTACATTGGAGCTTTCAATCTTGCTTTCAGAGAGAAGCTCGTCAATACTCTTTGGATCACAGACATGATCGAGAAGCAGATCCCGATGACCGAAGGCATTCAACCTCTCGACATGCTTTGTGATTCTGCAACCGTTGCTATCTGGAATAGTGAAGGCCTCCCGACCGATACTGTCTCAACGCAAAACGGCGCCATCATGACAAATTGTCAAAGATGGCCTCTCATGATTGATCCTCAGTTGCAAGGAATCAAGTGGATTAAGAACAAGTACACTAAGGAGGTCGAAGTTCCAGCTGCCACTGATGAGGAAGGAAATGTGACAGAGACAAAGATTGAGGTGAAAGAAATGAAAGTTGTTCAACAGACTCAAGACAAATATATCAATGTAAGTTTGAATTGTTCTAGATTTGTGATCACACTGACTCTGGTTTCCAGTTTATTGAGCTTGCAATGAGCAATGGAGAACCAATCATGATCGAGAATGTCTCTGAGTCCATCGATGCCGTGCTTGAACCTGTCATGATGCGTGCTGTGATTCGAAGGGGAAGAGCGCTTGTCATCAAACTTGGAGATAAGGAAGTTGAATACGACGAGAACTTCAGGCTGTTCTTGCAAACGAAGCTGAGCAATCCGCATTACAAACCAGAAATTGCTGCTCAAACCAGTTTGATCAATTTCATGATCACTCTCGATGGTCTTGAAGAGCAGCTGCTGAACAAAGTCGTTGAGAAAGAAAGGCCAGATTTGGGTGCGCAGAAAGCGCAGTTGGTAGAAGATCAGAATGGCTTCAACATCAAGCTGAAGCAGTTAGAAGATGATTTGCTTTACAGCTTGAGCAATTCGCAGGGTGATATTTTGGAGGATATTGCACTCATTGAAGGCCTCGAACAAACCAAAATCACTTCGACTGAGATCAAACAGAAGCAAGAATTAGGCAAGATCACGGAGCAGGAGATTGCCACGGCAATGGAAAGTTACAGAGCAGTTGCCATTCGAGGTGCACTAATGTACTTCCTGGTCGATCAACTTTGGGTTTTGTCGCACATGTACAGATTTTCCATGGCAAATTTCGTCACGATGTTTAAGAAAGGAATGGACAACGCAGACATTTATGAGGAAGGAGAGACTCCGCCGGATCAGCCGGAGGAGGGAACCACGATGACTCCTGCTCAACTGAAATCAAGAGTTGAACGTCTGATAGACAAGTCTTGCTATACAGTCTTCCAGTATATTTCCCAAGGCTTGTTTGAAAGGCACAAGCTCATCTTTGCTGCTCAACTTTGCTTCCGTGTGCTGGCAAGGAAGGGTGAGCTGGATCAACGAATGTTTGAATTCTTGATTCGAGCACCTAAGAACTTGTCTTCGGACAATCCATTGAAGGAATGGTTAGACGATGCTGCCTGGGGAGCTATTGCGGCTCTTCAGGATATCACCGAACCAGTCAACTTTGCATCGTTGCCGGAGGAGATGGTCTCGTCCGCAAAGCGATTCAGGGAGTGGTATGAGCTCGAGAGGCCCGAAGACGCCGGACTACCGGGAGACTGGAAGAAGCTCGCTGAGTTCCCGAAGCTGTTGATCATTCGCTGCCTCCGCACAGACAGGATGGGAGAGGCCTTGTCAACGTTTGTGAGGAAGGAGATGGGAGAAAAGTACGTCACTTCTGTTCCTTTCAGTCTCCCAAGATCGTTCGAGGATGCTGCGCCAGACACGCCGATCTTCTTCATTTTGTCTCCTGGTGTCGACCCTGTGAAGGACACAGAAGAGATAGGAAAGAAGTACGGGATCTCATATGATGCTGGTAATTTCGGACTTGTTTCCCTGGGACAAGGACAAGAGCCTGTTGCAGAGAAGATTGTCGAGACAGCTTACAAGAATGGTGGATGGGGATTTTTGCAGAATATTCACCTGACACCAAGATGGACAGCCGGCTGGCTTGAGAAGCGATGTGATGATTTATCTAGTGCTCATCAGGATTTCAGGCTCTTTTTATCTGCCGAAGCTGCTATGCTACCTATCAACATTCTTCAAGTTTGTATCAAGTTGACGAACGAACCCCCAGAAGGGTTGAAGCCTAACCTCCTCAAGGCTCTGCTTCCGTTTGATGATGCATTCTATGAACAATGCTCCAAGGTTGGTGAACTGCGCAGCATCACATTCATGACGTGCTTCTTCCATGCCATCATTCTTGAAAGGAGAAAGTTCGGCCCACAAGGATGGAACGTGTTGTATCCTTTCAACATGGGCGATCTCATCAGCTGCGCGCAAGTCTGCGTCAACTACCTCGAGGCAAATACCAAGATTCCATGGGCTGACTTGCGATACATCTTCGGAGAAATCATGTACGGTGGACACGTAACAAATAACTTTGATCGTCGGCTTGTCAGCTCGTACCTCGAGTCCTACCTCACTCCAGAGCTCTTGGATGGCTTCCAGATCTACCCGGGTTTCACGACTCCGTCCAACACGCTCAACACCAAACAAACGATCGAATACGTGCAGGAGGTGATGCCGCAAGAGAGTCCCATCGCTTACGGCATGCACCCTAACGCAGAGATCGGCTTCAGGTTTTCTCAAGCTGAGGCGATGTTCCAGTCCATCGTAGAGCTGATGCCCAGAAGTGCAGCTGGTGGTGGGGGGATGACGTTGCAGGACAAGGCAAAGGCAGCATTGGATGATACACTCGAGAAGCTGCCAGACCAGTTCGTCATGGTGGATATTCTTGAGCGCATTGAAGAGCGCACGCCATACGTGAACGTGTTCTTGCAAGAAATAGAACGAATGGTCATCTTGACGACTGAAATTCGTCGCTCGTTGATAGAGCTGGATCAGGGTTTGAAGGGAGATCTTCAGATCACTGACAAGATGGAGAAGCTCATGACCTCTTTGGCCGAGAACAAGGTACCTGAGAGCTGGGAGAACATCGCATACCCTTCGAAGAGACCATACTCGTCGTGGTTGATCAACCTGCTCGATCGGCAGAAGCAGCTAGATGTATGGACGGGCGAGCTTGGCCTGCCCAAGTGCACCTGGATATCTGGCTTGTTCAGCCCGCAGTCGTTCCTCACTGCTGTGATGCAGACGACAGCGCGAAGAAACGAATGGGCATTAGATCGCACGGTGAATCAAACTGAGGTGACGCGCTTCATGGAGCCTTCACAGATCCCCGGTTTTAACAAGGAAGGCGCGTACGTGAATGGCCTCATCATGGAAGGTGCCAGGTGGGACGAGAAGACAGGAACAATCGAAGACAGTCGTCCTAAGGAGCTTTTCGCAAAGATGCCTGTTGTTCTCATCAAGGCAGTGCCTGCGGACAAGGTCGAGACGGGAGTTTATCAGTGCCCTGTCTTCAAGACTCAAATCCGTGGAGCAGGAGGAGGAAAGGACACGTTTGTGTTCCTTGCTGGCCTCAAGACGAAGCAGAAGCCAAGCAAGTGGATCCAGGCTGGTGTCGCGCTTCTCATGGACGTAGTGATCTAAGCAAATTTCCTTTAATTTCGATCTATATAAATTTCTATTTACATCTGTTTCATATCTTGAAAGCTCCTCGCTGAGGCACCGTTGTTTGCCCTACATACCTAACACAGCCTTCAGTTCGGGCTGCAAGGGCTCACCAGCACCAGTAATTCTTGATAGCATTCGGCCTTGGCCCCCAGCAAAGAGCTTGGCCTGCTCATCATGAGCGAGCTTATCCCCGTAGGAACACAACTACCTGAAGCGTTCATCGCACAGTTGTGCACATATCTGCCAACGGTCAAGTCCACACTCTAGACAAGACAAGTGATACCCGCTGGTCACTGACAAGTACTGGGCATTCACAACTGACGGAACATCATTCTGTCTAGCATCGTTGCTTCCCCAGCATCTTCCACTTGACATTAGCAGGAGAGAAGGAGTTTGCAAAGGATCACATAATGGTTTTGTTCACTGTGAGCCCACAAGAATGGAAATACGAAGCTGTTATTGACTCCCATCTGCTCGAACCCTGTCACTTCACCATGCGAGCTGTAGGGCTTCACAAACCTTGAAGGCTCTTGGATCGCAAAATGCATCGACATGTTCACATTAGCTTCTTGCGAAGCTGCAGATTCCAGATAAGAAGGCATGGAGATCTGCGGATCAAGCTTATTCTGTGGTTGACTGACTGAAGATAGAGATCTTTCCTGATCGTTTCCATTCGAGCCCCAACATCTCCCTTCCCCATTTGAAGCTACGCCACAACTTTATCGGACATCAGAGGAAGCAGCTGAGGATGAGGCAGCTCACGAGTGAACAAACCCTGCCGCGATACTTCGCCATGATGAGATGTCGCTCGGAACCTCCGCGGCATGAGCTCAGCCAGAGCCTGACGCTCATCGAGGCTTACCTTTGTCTGCCCGAAAGGGATCAGCCGTCCAGGCGTGATGCCGTCCCACCCCCAGCAGTAGGCGCTGCCGTTGACGTCTATCCCGCATGTGTGCGCGTAACCGCAATCAATCATCTCCCATGCTGCAACTTGCGGGGGGATGGAGATTTGACCCTTGAGTCGATCTTTCACTCCTCAAGAAGCAACTTCGACTCCCTCACCTCGACGTTCGATCCCCAGCACGCCTGCACCAATCTCAACCCTTTGATATCCAGTAGCCGCACTCACTGCTGATCCGTTCTTCAGGATGGCACATGTGTGCGACGTTCCGCATGAAATTGCCTTCCACTTGAAACTCATCAGACTCTCTGCATTGAGTGATGAAAGTTTTACTTGGAGGTTTTCGTGCATGGACACGATCCATTGCGGTAATAGTGATTGCTGATTCTTCCCCTGACCCCAACATCTAGTTTGGGTCAATCATTCCATATTGAAGCTGTCAGTAACTGTTCTCACAGGATTGTATCTTCATCGGTGATGCCACACGTGTGAGAATATCCTGCTGCTAAACTTTTCCACCCCGTGATGTTTTTCCAAACCAGTTGGCTTTCATTCTTGAACCAAAAACCTGGGATGTATGAATCATCATCCTCAAAACCCTTCACTACAGTTATGCAAATAAATTGTGCAAATACCAATGTTGGGGTTAGACATGTTGAAAAGACACAAGTCGTTCGATGTATTCTGATTTTCTAAGCAAAGTTTTTCATCTTTTTGGAAGTCGTATAAAATGCTCCACGTATTGTTCATCTTCGAGTAATTGCTTGCTATTTGAAATCGTACAAACCTGCTTGACAGTCAAAAGGATTGGACAAGTCGATAACCCTCCAACTCCCAGTAGAAGTCTGTCAACGCATGGTTTCTTACTGTTTCGGGACGACTGACTGGTTAGCCGAGTTGTCACCCCAGCACAGGCCTGTCCCGTTGGCCAAGATCCCGCAGGTATGATAGTAGCCTGCAGACAGCGTTCCTCCCTGCCCTCCTTCCACCTCCCTCCTCCCCACGAGCACCATAACCAACGCAAGCAGCACTCCCTTTGCTTGCGGCATTGCCGACAAAGCTACACCCCTGGTCGTCTATGCCGCACTACCCCCTCCCTGTTAGGTAAAAGTACCCCTTCTAAGTAATGTGCGGCATAGTGTCGGGCGTTTGATGGAAGGTCCACAATATGAGGGAGGGAGAGGGGGAAGGAGGGAGGGAGGGAGGGAGGGAGGGAGGGAGGCGAGGCGGAGGGAGGGAGGGAGGGAGGGGAGGGAGGGAGG
>NW_005434652.1:677775-748942 GCF_000315625.1 Guillardia theta CCMP2712 | reverse complement strand
AGCGAGGGAGGGAGCGAGGGAGCAAGGGAGCAAGGGAGGGAGGGAGGGAGGGAGGGAGGGAGGGAGGGAGGGAGGGAGGGAGCACAAGGGAGGGAGGATGAATTAAAAATTACAGAAATGTTGGTGTTTGAGAGGGTTTAGGAAAGAATAAAGCGGAAAGACAAGAGATCAAGGGCCCTGAGGACTGATTTGCAGGAATGTCTCGTGCATTGAAGATTTAAAAAACTCGCCAGTTGTCCATTTCCGCGCCTTCTTCTTCACTTACCAACTAACTGAAGTCTTTCGAGATTCTTCTCATCCTCGAATCATCTAATTCAATGTGCCTGTATGGATCAAGAACTTCTCAGATCACCGTCATCTCCGTTGCCGCTCACTGTTTGTGTGACTCTCGCTCGGACATGTAAAAAAAGTCGATACCGTTCTCGATTTTTGCGTGTCATCCTTGCGCAGGGGCCATGCTAATCTTCTCTGTATCGTTCCAATTTTAACGGATGACTCCCGAAGGAGGTCCGATAACCCTACACTTCAAATTGTATATCACACCTCCCTTTTTTCTCTGCCTCCGATGGCGGGCTTGTTGATCCTACCCACCCTGGCTATTTCATGAGATGACTACCGGTGCATTTTCTGCCCGCGACGGTGTTAATGCCGACTTTGCAATGTCTGGGGGCGAGGGGAAGGGCTGCGGTGCAAAAGGAGATGGCGAGAACACGGCAAGGTAAACTTCCTGCTCCTGGAAGTAGAGCAAGGCTGTGCTGTTGGGCTGGGAGGAGTCAGCTGATCGGGATGATGGCATGGAATTGCGGTTTCTTGTCCACTGCTGGAACGGCGTTCCACCTTCAGACAACGGCTTCACCTCGTCTGTGGAAGCTTCCGAGAGCATGTCGATCTTTCTCTTCAGTGAAATGTTCGGGAGAGCGAGGAATGGACAAGTCCATCGCACAGACAGAGCTAGAAGGCTTCTACTGGCAAGGAGGCGACACCATGAAGATCTCGAGGACGCTTCATACTCAGAACCGAAGGAAAGTGCTGGAGCACATGAAGAAGCAAGGAGCAAATGAAGGAATCATTGTTTTGGAGGGAGGAAGAGATATCAATCGAGCTGATACAGACCACACTTTACTCTTCAGGCAAGAAAGCAACTTCCATTATCTCTTTGGCGTTGGGTTCCCAGATTGCTTCGGAACAATCGACATATCTTCTGGCAGGAGCAGTTTATTTGTTCCACGACAACCTGAATCTTACTCTGTTTGGATGGGATCACCACCTTCACTCGAGGACCTGAAAAGTATCTACTGTGTAGACGAGGTGTTGTATACCTCCGAACTTCCCGACCACGTCTCGTCTGCAAGACCATCGACGATCTATACGTACGGGGGGCAGAACTCTGATTCAGGAAATGAAGGGAAGCCTGCAAACTTTGAGGGGATAGGTGGCTAGACTGCTTCTAAGAATCGTATTGGTTCTGATGTCGCATACTCGTTAGACAGGTTCCCGAAGGATGACAAGAAGTTACATCACGCTCTGTATGAATCTCGTGTGTTCAAGACTGAGGTGAGAGTCTCGTTTGCTTGCTGCACAAAGAACCTGAGACTCTTTCTTCTTGAGACTGAAATAGAAGTCATCAAATATGCTAATAAGATTTCGAGTCTGGCGCACATTGAAGTCATGAAGCACTGCAAGCCTGGAATGTACGAATATCAGCTGGAATCGATATTTCAAGTGAGTCGCTTGCACGGCGCGCGACATCGCTGATTCTCTTTTTGCAGCATCATTGCTATTTCCATGGAGGAATGAGGAACCTTGCCTACACTGGAATCTGCGCCTCGGGGAAAAATGCTGCCATCCTTCACTATGGTCATGCAGGAGCTCCGAATAATAGGCGATTGGAAGAGGGAGACGTAAGAATTTTTGATGTAGAGATATGCCTTACTCTGACGAGCTTCATCAGGTTGTTTTGAATGATCTTGGAGCAGAATACTACTGCTATGCTTCCGATATCACATGCTCGTTCCCGGTGTCTGGAAAGTTCACCAAAGAACAGCAAAAGGTGGGCTTTAATTGCCTATAGTCTCTCCTCACCATGAACAGATTTATGAAGCCGTGCTTGATGCTAAGGATTCTGTTGTCGCACGAGCTAAGCCAGGTTCAATGAGCACAGGGCCATCCAGAAAAAATGAAATTTTAAAAAGGCGTGTCATGGGTGGAAATGCACGAGCTGACAGAGCGCATCATTGCGAAGCATCTTTTAGAGATTGGAGTCCTAAAGGTTCTTTTCGTTACATGTAGCCAAGGTAATAATGAGTCTGCAGGGAGACTTGGAGGATATTGTCAAGGCGGAGATCCCAGCTGTGTTCATGCCTCACGGTCTCGGACACAACCTCGGTGAAGTTGTACGCGGTCGCGATGGTTCCTTCCTTACTGAGAAACTTCGTGTCAAGGTCTGGAAACGCATGACGTCGGCGGGTATCCTCCAGGTTCTCTTCGAGCATCGCGCCCTGGACTGCGATCGCTGCGCAACGTCCGGCGGTTACAGCCTGGCATGGTGTTGACAGTGGAGCCTGGCTGTTACTTCATCCGGTCGGAACTTGAGAAGGCTTTGAACGATCCCATCAAGTCTCGGTGGGTCGATTTTGACGTTTGTCGGCAAGGGCTGATGTCTAGCTGCAGCCATATCGTCTCGGACGAGGTAGAGAAGTACATGGACTTTGGGGGTATTCGTCTCGAAGACAACATCGTCATAACACAGGACGGTGTCGACAATCTGACCAACGTCCCCCGTCGGATCACGGAGTTACAGGACGTTGTTGGAAGTGCTTATCGATGAATGAGGACCAGCAGGTGAACTATAGGTCTCGTCCTCTTGCTAGCGGCGTTTAGAGTAGGGCTAATTTCTTTCAAGATTGAAGAAAGCCTGTCATTCTCTATATTTCATTGTGTCATCGTTTGTGAGGTTGCATTACATTGCCCCAGCCTGCTCAAGCATGGGCTTCAACCTGAGAACAGTAAAACTTCAGTGTAGACCATCGTGACTGTGAACAAGTGACTCACTTGCCCTCCTTAACAAGTTCCTCGACACCGTCAGAGAATCCTCCAACAAACTTTCCTCCTATGAAGACCTGGTTCCGTTGTCATTACAAAAACATCACCAAGCTCCTAGTGTAACCTGCGGAACAGTGCCACTCTGAGTTATTTCTGCTAGCTCAACGCGCCAGGCATATCCCTCGTCACCTAATTTATCTAGTTCGACAACCTGCATATGCGAATTCAACCAAGGCCAAAGAACTATGTTCATGTTCAAACGACCTCATACTTGGCGCCGAGGTCTGACAAGGTCTTCTTGGCTTTAGCACAGAATGGGCAGGAAGTTTGACTGAACACTACTGCTCCGTTGTCCTTGATCTGCAACAGATCAGACAGGGAAAAGCTTTCTAAGCACCATCACCTTGTCTTCCACTTTGGTCTTGACCTCTGCTTTGTTGTAGTTTCTAGCCAGAACTTTAGCTACCTGCACCAAGTAATGTACGTATTAGTAGATTCATCGTGATTGCGTGGGACGCCAACAAATACTTACTTCGAGCTTTGCATTCTTTGTAGATCGAGATGCTGTTTCAAGGCGGTTGCGAAAATCCCAATCGACCTCTCGACCCCCTTCGGCATATGCCACATTCACACAATTGGTATACCTTGAAATACGAATAATTATTTGTACGCGCCGTGAAAGATATTTGACTTTCGAACTTACCCACGCGCATCCACGAAGCAATATTCATAGCCGTCTACATCCTCAACAATAACAACTTCCTCGTTGTGAGGCTGGAGCTTGATTGGTCCATGCAAGATTTTTCCACCAGCTGATTTGACTTTCTCTCCCATGTAAGATGGCGCTCCATCTTCTGTCTCTGTCGCAAACCTTCCCGCAGCCAGCGCATGATCGACAGATTGTTGATTTGGAAGCTCCACCAGCTCCAACCTGGTTCCCTTATCCGAGAACCCGATGACAGCACTCTTAGCCGAGCCCAAGGCTCCCGGCGTGCTTTGGAACACTTGTGCACCCAACACTTTAGTATGAAAGTTCAGCGCCTTGTCCAGGTTTTGTACATTGATGCTCACGAAGAGGAACGGTTCATCCTTATTTCCTTCAGAAGTGTCGACAACCATGAACTTGTAGCCATCTGGCCCAGTTACAATCTTGTTTCCCGTACTAGGATCCGTTTCGGTCTTGTAACCCAACTTTGAAGGATCGGATTTCAATGCTGAAGCCCTCAAGGCGATATAGCGAAGGTCATTTCCGCTCATGTACGAGTCGATCCCATAGTTGTAGGTAAGTTCCAAAGCAAAGTTGCTCTCTTCGGTCTTATAGCCGATCATGGTCTTGGACCAAGCGCCACCATATGGCCCATTGCAGGTGGCTTCACAACCCGAAGCAAATTCTTCATGCCTGTGAACATGCATCCCAAAAACGTTCTGGTAGAACTCAAGGGATTTTTCAAGTGAGCCGATTTTGAAAACCCAGTGCAAGGGCCTTCTGTATCCTGCCTGTGAGAGACGTCAGAATTTAACTATGCGCAGAGATGAAGTAGCGTCACTAGATATGAAGCAGCATCACCTGTTTGAAGATGGTCTTCTCCGATACAGTCGATGTAGACATGGTTAATGTTTCAGAACCTCCACGAAGACGGAAGCCTGCGATTGATGATGAAGCGCGAGTTGCGCACGACACAGATCTTGATAGTTTGTTTGAAGAATGGAATGCCCCTACAAATTTATCTTCAGCTTCAGAAATTTCTACACAAACAATAATTGTTGGATGATTGACACACAACATATGTTATTTGGTTTTACAGGAGGATTGCAATTGCGACAAGCAAAAAAAGACAAGAGCTTTTCATCAGCATTCTGGTTGCAGAGCAAAATATCGAGGAAACGCGCCGGTCAAGTTGACAACGCAAGCACTCGTGTCGAAAGATTGGCAGCGGGGATCAGAACAGGGCAGATATACGAGGAGTCTTGTAAGCATAAGAGGAGGAGCGACAGGGAGGAAAACAACACAAGAGTTTGTTCTATACCTCCTGTTACCATTCCACCTAACATTCTGAATCCTTCGCATCTCCCGCCCATCCCCAACGCCACAGCCAATACTAGCAAAGCCTTCATCGCCGCGCTTCTATGTCCACCCCTACCTACCCTCCGATCCTCACTCCAAGCACCCTACCCTCAATGCTTCCTGAAAAATTAAAAGACTACCCCTTCTTTGTATTTGTTTTACAGGGGTGATCATTGCGGTCCTTCTCGAAGGCGCTTGACTTTGATGTAACGAAAATGTAACCGTTAGCTCCCTTTCTAGGGGTGGGCCCGTCACCCGGCGTGGATGAACTAGTATGTGTCGGCGGATACTCAGTGACTAGCGGCCCCGGCGGCGCTGCCGCCCCACCATGGCACCGCGGGCCCGGCCAGAGTCGCAACTTCAGTGGAACACGCCGCAGGGTTCAACGCCAACTTTTATCCCCAAAAGAACACTTTCTTTACTCAAAGTATCACACTCACACTCTCTGCGTGGCACCCGGCGTCGCACGGTCACGGTGGGCCCGGCGTCGCTCGGCCGCCGGCGCCGCAGTCACCGTGCGGCAGGCCAGTGCCGCCATGAAGATATGTTTACTCAAAGTTAAGTTAAAAATCAGTAGACAGGCGAATCTCTATTCAAAATTTAAAAAACAAAACCTATATAAGTGATTTTTAATTTGAACCTGGCAAGGTCGAGGAGCCCCTTACAAAGTAATAATTGTACAATTGCTGCTTTGACACTACCATCTACTTTTAAAAGACCGTAACTACAGTTTCAGTCAACTTGGGTCGTTGCCTTCCCTTGGTCAGCCTACCCACCCTCATTCTTACTAACTCTTTTATCACCCTACCTATATGACTATTCCACATTCTCTACTACCCCTGCTTTATTATGGGATAAGCCTGTGAATTCTCACATGGTCATGCACCCCCACCTGCTACAAGCCAGGCACCCACCCATTTGAATGAAACTCCTTCCGCTACCCCACCACAGTATACAAATTGTATGGGTACAAGGGGTTTGTATGAAGCATTTGAGTACTGTTGGACCCCCATCGAATGTCAGGGGTGGAGGTGAAAAATTGAGGGTACAGTATGCAAGTAGGGGTGCTTGCCAAGATGAGATGGTGAGAGAGAAGGTGGGTAGTAGATAGGTCACGGTAGGGTAGGGTGGGTAAGGGGAGAGATCAGAATCATCCTTGAGGGGTAGGGGGTGATTCCATAGGTGGTCGGTCCGGGCATCTTTTTTTTTGTGCAAAAAAAAGAACAAGAAAAAGAGAAAAAAACAAAGAAAAAGGAAAAGAAACGGGCAGCGGCGCCATGCATGGGAGGGAACGCGGAGGAGGAGAACGAGAAAGAAGAGAAGGAAACGGGGGGCAGGGCGATGACAGCTGACATGTAAGGACAGCGGCAGGAGTGCCGTGGATGTTGAGAGCTTAGCACAGTTTGTTTACTGATATCATCGCTGGATTGAGAGGATGGTGAAACGAAAGCTCGGGCTCTTGGAAGATGAAGCCAGAAACGAACAAGGTGTGGACTCGCCGCAGGCTTGTAAAGATTCGAGAAAAAGTCGACAAGGGTTGAGGGCAGACAAGAATTTGAATTTATGCACAACCTGCACTGCTTGTGGGGTCCACTACGATTGGACTGGCGTCGTTGATCCCCACGGGTCCCAAACTGGCAACCGACCAGATGCGACAAACCGGGAGATGGATGCGCTTGTAAGCGGTCTTTCATGCTTCGGCAAAGCAGCTATTGAAAGAATCATTGAAAATCACCTTCCGTAAGTGTTGTCTTTGAACTGAATCTGTTCGTTTACATGTTTTCGATTCAGACATCGAACTAAGCAAGAAATTCAAGTTTGGATAGCAGACTTGCAAGCATCCGAAGACGACACAGCTGATCAAGTGATTCAATTGCGATCTGTACTCGTATGACATGGCTTAGGGAGATCACGTCTCATCCAAGTCCAAGGGGAAGGAGAGATTGCGGGGGACCAGCGAAGACCGCGTAGCTCTAATGTTCCTCAGGCATGTAGATGTTAACATGTTGCTGCAGGTATCTCGAAGTCAGTCTTCTAGAAATGTCAAGGATAGCTCTCGTTCTCCATCTGTGTCTCGAGGAAGCAAACGATCAAGAACAGATTCAGCATCCCCAAAGTTGCGAACTAGGAACAGTAGCACCCAAGATGGTCATCAGGATGAGAGGAATGTGCCCAAACGAAAGAGGGAAAGCAGTCAGCCTCTTGTCGAGCATCATATCAACCTGAGATCTAAAAGTCAGAACAAGAACAAGGTGCAAACAACGAAGAAGAAAGGCAAGAAGAAGCATTCAGACGACATCGAGCTTCTTGATGGGGCATCCGCTCTCCTAGGGCTCAGCTCCGACACTGCAAAGAATGGAAAGAAGTCATCTTCAACTTCGACAACACCTAGAACATCAGGAATGTCCACTAGGCTGTCGATGGTAGAAAATTCGAAATCCAATCCGAAGGAGAAGGATAACGGCGTCAAGAAGGCCAACCTTGCAAAGGCGAGCGCTGCCTCGACGAGAAGCTCGAGGACGAAAGAAAGTGAGCAGTTGCTGGAATCCGTCAGTGTTTCAAAAGATCCGAAGATGAAAGCTAAAGCAAAGTCAAAGGGCAAGTCGCAGGTGCTAGCAGACTCAAGTTCTGGCATGAAAGGCGACTCAGATGACTCTTTGAAAAAACCAGCCTCAGGGGCAAAGTCTGTAGCAGAAGCTGAAGAGAAAGAAAAGGAGACAAAGGAATTGAACCCGAAGACTGCTGGGAGCGAACAAGAACAGGGAAATACAGGAGGAGCCGGAGAGGTGGAGGATCTTCCTGTAGGTGAAGCAGGCACAGGCGAAATGAATACCCCGTGGAAGGCATCCGAAGTCCTGATGGGCTCTAGAATTCCTGAAGAGAGTGCTCCCAGGTTAAGTGCAGCAGTCGTCTTGATGATGAATTCCTCGAGCTCTTCGAAGGACGCATCGTCCAACGTCTTGGCGAAGGGGAAGAACAGCCGAGAAGATGAAATGAACTCGATCGAAAATTCTCCAGCACCATCAAGCGCAGGCCAGTCTGGCAATGAAGGCTCATACTTGAAGACCCTTGAGGCTTCTCCTGCCGTTGGTGTCCCAGCATCAGAGAAGGCGATTGAAGCCATAACGGCAAATCAAGCATCGATGGGCTACTCAGAAATAATCAGAAAATCCTTGCCAGTGGATAGCAACAGTGACGGGGCCACGAAAGATCGCCCTCGCAAGAGGAGACAGCAAAATCGTGAAAAACACTACAAGAACTCAAGTGATGAAGCAGCTGCAACTGAAATGCGTACCTCGAAGGATAATTTGCATTCAACTTCTACAGAGCCACGCCCTACCGCCTTGTCAGTCCTGATAGGCTCAAAATACCCAGAGCCCAGCGAGAATGTCGGTAGCTTGAGCGAGAAAAGTGACGTGCCAATGAATCCTGCCGACCTTGTTCAGAGAGATGGGAAGTCAGAGTCTGGAATGCTGTCACAGCAAGAGGAGGATAGGAACGTGAACGAAATGATGTCAGCAAATTTGAGCTCAGATGATCAAATGAATGCGGGACAAGAGGCCGTGAATGCTCCCGGCAAGGCTGAAGGACAGCAAGACTTTACGGATGCCTCAACTAACTCCTTGCGATTCGAAGCTTCAGATAATCACAAGAACGAAGGAAGATCATTTCTTGCGCCAACAGCAGCGCAGAAATGGCACCAGATTCATGGTTCTGAGGGTCAGAGATCTGCAGTGCAAAGATATGTACAAGAAAAAATCAAGCAAGGGAAGATCGAAAAACGTCCAGACGGCTCCTTGCTGCTCAAAGAGAAAAATGCTGATGCCACGTGCAAGTTTTGGTCTGAAATCAATGATGAGTTGTTCAAGGCGACGCTTGGCTCTAGAGTGAAGGTGCACGCCATCACTCAAGCTCTGCGTCGATACTGCGGCATTGCAACTCCTCCCGGGAATACCCGGAAGACTGAATATGTCGACCTCCTGGTGCCAACTGACATGGGGGAGAGAGAGCAGGCGCTGCGAAAGGCTCGTGAGTCCCACGCAAAGTATCAAAATAACCAAGACTCGACTTGGCTGGATCGCAGGAGACAGCCACGGAACGAGAAAGGACGGTCCTCGGCCGAAGTCCTGTTGGCAAACTGCTCGGTAGGGGCTACGAGTGATGCAGTTGCATCAGGAGTATCGGATCAGGTGCAATTTTTCTCCGCACATGACTCAAGCAAGAGAATCGATACGAAGTTGCGTGGGAGGGGAAGGAGGCCAGCTAGTGATGCAAGCACGGATGAGTTGGATTCCTCTGAGGCTCCTCGACCAGAAAATGCCAAAGCCGTGATCATCGGCATGAACTGGTCACAAGCGCTGACGGGCGGTCTGGAGGGGAATGGGAACATGAAGTCACAAGGGCGAGTAAGCTATGGAGACGCGTTGCTCAATCAAAACACGTCGACTACATCTGGTGGTGAACATCTTAAGAGTCGATTGGACAGTGAGCTGGAATGCCCCAACGCAGAGACGAGTGGCTCAGGTATTGAGCAAGAACAGAAATCGAAGGATGCGGTAGAAGGCGCTAACAGTGCCAGTGCTGTCCATGTAAATAACTCCGACGGAACCTCGGAAGACGCGGCTACTGTGGATTGCTCTCAGAACGCTCTCGACGAGACTCAAAAGGATGGCGACGCATGTGAAGTGATGACAACCGAAGGTAAGTACTTCACAGCACAGTGCTCTAGCCCAGATCAACATGCTCACGTGACTTGCAGGCAAGCATGCGAAGGCGAAAGGAGGACGGTCGAAGGCCAATCATTCCGATCAGTGTGCGGGGAGTGAAGCAGACAAGAACAGCAGGAGTTCAGAGGTCAGGACTGCTAAGAGCTATGCGGCACTTGTCGTGGAATTCGGATCGGCGGCTGCAGCCATCGGCAAAGGAGCTCATTCCTACGCCTCTCAGCTCGGTAGGCTGCTGCCGGCTGTTTTTGAAGCTCTTGACTGTCTTTCAGCAGGTTCAACAGCTACGTCTTCCCCGGAGGTAGATGGTCGCCGCATGGAACATCTGGTGCAAGCGGCTGCTGCAAGTGAGAGAGGATGAGTGTGAGGATGTCCTGCTCGTTGCTTGCTGATGTATGCAATAGCAGAAGATGCGCTGCAGGCTGTTCAGAAGCCTGTCGATGAAGCAACCCCTGTAAACATATTTCATGTCCTGATTCGATGAACTCTCTCACTGTTTTCTTTCAGCCGCAGCAGTCAAACACTAAAGTCGTGCATACTGAGTGAGTGAACGCTTCCAGGGTTAGTTGCCCCTCCAAACGTACTCATCACTGTTCGTCAGTGACGTTGCTGATGCAGAACGGCGACGAGGACGATTCAACCAGCCACTGAGAGATTTGAAGAAAACTTCACCCTGTCCATTGCAAGGATGTTGATCTCGTTGACTCCGCATGGAGCTCTATTCTTCTAAGTTACTGTACATTCAAACCAGATTGACAAGAAGTTAATGAATAACCAGCTGAAGAGTGCTCCAGTCAATGGCACATGCCAAAACTTGTTAGGAGTCAGAAAGACGCCAGAGAAAACGATGTCCATCTCGTTTTTTCGATCACATCGGATGTCACAAAGGACTATGCACCTTTAATGTCACACTGACAATTTGCACAATGTGAGAAAACAAGCGCAATGATCCACTGTTACGAAGTTCGTCATCTAAAGAAATTGAACTGGAACGATATCCCGATCACAAGCCTTGTCTACACATTCGCACCATGGCTGCAAAACCAAGTGTCACCATCTGTGAACCATTCAACCATCTCCCTTGAGATCAACGACAAACAACTCTATGAAAGCGCCAACGGATAAATACAACCTTGACGCTGAAAACCTGAGCACTCTTCTTTCTGTGCTTCACCTTTTGTTTCTGCGTTGTACCCTTTCCAACTATCATTCTGGTACCGTTGCACTACTCCTCTACTCGTCATTCTGCTGTCACAGCTTCTATCCCGAACTCGCTCTACCACCTTTTCTCCACCTCCTCAAGTCGTACCGTGGCATTGCCGTCAGCATCCTCGCCGGGGTTGTAGCAGCAGCCATTGTGTGAGGGGCAGACGGGAGTCCCGTTGCTCTGGTAGTTCACCCATGCCGAGTTGTTGTGGTCGAAGAGCGCGATCAGCCGCATGCCGCCTCCTCCTTCTCCGACTTACCAACGACAGGGGTAGGACCTTGGGGTACCTCCAAACATGGGGGTGGGGGTGTAGGTACTATATTTGCAATGGGTGGGTGACGGACGCCAACTACAAGAGAACAAAGGTATATTGAAATTTGTCATAAGAATGATCGAATAATACTAATCATTGGACTCGAACATAAGACAGACCTTTGCTCTGGAGCATTTGAAGGGGGTAGGGGTACATGAGAACTTGAGAATGATATGGTGGCAGGAGTGTTTCCCCAGGGGTGGGGGTACACAATATGAAGGCGAAGGGACAAGCGGTATGAGCGGGGACGAGGGGTATAGAGGAATGTCTTCAGTCAAGTGAGCGGGGATGAGGGTCTCGATGCTGTAAGGTGCTAGGAAGTGTAGGATGATAGTAATCCTGGTAAGACCCGGTGAGTCAACAGCGAGCAGTCGGGGACATGCCGAAGAACGGCCGGGATCACCGGCTGCCAGGGCATCGTATGAGCCAAGAGGCAAGGTGAAGGGAGAAGGGGAGGAGACTCAGAGGGGAGAAAGCAGCGGAACTTATCGGAAGGACATAGGAGGGAGCATCGCCGGGTCATAACGGTAAGAATGTTTCACAACGAATTGTCGGATGGCGATGCAGAGTTGCTTGATGCCTCTGATGCACAGACCAAGAACTCAAGTCAGATGCAGGATTCGGCTCATTGCTCTCAGCTTCTGCCTTCCCTCCTCCTCTTCTTCCTCCTATGTTTGAATTTCATCCTCTTGTTTTGGGGGATGGGAATGTTTGACAAGAGAAGCGCAGACCAATCTGCATACAGGCATGTGTCAAAGTGGTTCAGCCGGTCGATGATTTATCACCTGCCTCATCTATCATATGATGGGAATTTTACAGTTCAGTACGTGGGACATTACGCGCAAGTTGAGTTCTACTTGAGGATGCAGGGGCGAGACTTTGAACAACAGAAAGCCAAGTACGTCGTAGCTTTATCAGGTCTGTTGAAAGTCAAAGCCGAAGAAATCACCGTAAGCGCTGCCTCATCCAGCAGTCTGGACAAAGTGAAGATCGATCTTCAAGTCCGGACAAACCATTCGAGTTCATTCCCGAGTCGATTGATGTTGAAGAACTTTCAAACAGCCTTCTCGAATGCTGGCCTGCCGTCTATCAACTCGACAGACACGTTTCAAATCGTTAAAATGGGAAAGAATGAGTTCTCAGGAGCGCCCATCACTTTCTTTCGGTATCTGTTCTCCCCAACCATGAGTAGCAAGCTTGGCAAGTGCTTCTCAAGTCCCCTCCGGTCAAACTATGAAGAGGCGCAATGTCAATACATGGATGTTGCTCTCTGGTGCGCGATGTGGGGGATCGTAATCGTTCCAGGGGTTCTGCTGCTCATGGCATCGGCCTTGTTTGCTTGCAGCAGAAACCTCTCTCTCCTACCGCTCTTCTGCTTCTCCGAGGGCCACATGCAGGTCGGCTGCCTTGACTTGTTCACCAGAGTCCCTCTGGTGGTCTACAGCCCGAGGTGGCAAATCTGCTCGAGTGTCTTGTACGTCTGCCTGCTGGTGTTTGCATCCTGCATCAGCATCATCGGGATATCCAGCAGCTCTCAGCTGGACTTCAGCCTGGTCGAGCTGACCTCAAGCAGACGGCAGGTCTTGGATTACCCCTTGCAGAGGTTGAGGGAGGTGAGCAGCCAGACAGAGCGATTGAAGCAGAGCTTCGCTGCAGACCTGACGAGCAGAAACAAGACTCTGGAGCTGATGCGCGGGTACCTTGACGGAGACTGGAATCGGACCAGCACGTTGGTCCTCGGCCTCCGCTCCAAGATGAAGAGGTTTGCGCTTCTGGTCGAGGGCTGCAAAGAATCTGTTGCAGCAGATCAGTGTATCATGTCAAACGAGACCCTGTGGGACTTTAGGAACCTTTGTCCTCTCACGGTCAATCAAACAAATGGCTCCCTTACCGTGAGGAAGATTGGGAATGGGACCATACTTGAAAATACCAACGCCTTCATCCCAAATCCTGCCTGCAAGAATGACGATAACAGCAATAGACTGTGTCCATGCTGCCGCTCATGCGAAGCCGTGATCCAGAGCATTGACAAGGTCTTATCTTCGTTTTCCATCCAGCCCAGCAAGAGCAGCAACAGCTTTCACTTTTATACAAGCGATGAATGCAATAGTGCCATTGCACAACTGTCAGACTTGCTCTTCAACCAGCTCAAGCTCATCTCGACCTGGAGCATAGAGTTTTATCAGCAGACGCAACATATTTTCAGTTCCGAGGCAAACTCCCGTACTTTGCGAAGAGTGATCGCCTATGCCTTCTGGGGGTTCGTCTTTTTAACGATTGCGTGTCTATATCTTTCCCTCCTTCTGGGCTTGCAAGCTCTCTGGACTTTGGGCAAGGTTTTGATCCTTCTCGCATCGTTGTTCAGTTGGGTGTTATGGGGGATAACTTCTGTGTTCGTTGTTCCTCAAGAAGACATGTGTCGCTTGCTGCTCCCTCCCCCCGCCTCCACCAACTCTTCCTCTGTTTTCTTCCTGACTCTCCAACTGGTTGACAACAACCTGCGAAATACCATCTCTGATTGCGCTCTCCGACCATCCGGCGACATGTGGAGCTTGCAGAAGATGAACATCTTGGGGATGCAACGGAGCTTGTCGCCCCTGCAGCTCTACAGCCGCGTCAGTGATGATGTGCTGAGCACTCTCATGATTGCCGACTACCTGAGGGTCATCGAGCCCGAGCTGCAGACCGTCATGGACATGCAGGCGACAGGAGATGAGTTTGGGTACTCCTCTAGATACGACCCCAGCTCCACGCGAGGACAAGCGTTCAAGCTGTATCTTGACTTGCTTCAGCAGCAGATTTCAAGCATGCAGCAAGACGTTCAGTCGCTCAGAAGCTCGTTGGACAGCGTCAAGCTCTCAGCTAGCCAGCAGCGGTACCAATTTGACAAGATGGCACTGGCGAACAATGAAGACATTCAAAAGACTATCAGCGAGATGATGACCATGGGCTCCTGTGAGAGCTTGACTTTAGTCTACAACAAGTGGTACAAGAACCTCTGTGAGGGAGCGAGGAACAGCCTCGAGAGCGTCTGGATCGCTTGCTTTGTCCTCTCCATTACACTTCCTGTCACTCTACTCTTCACTTATCATGTCGCCAAGCAGTCGACTCAGAGATCGAGAGACGCTGAGAATCCGCTGACCAACTTGAACGTGATGTTTGACTTCAGGCGATACAGGCTCAGCAAGCGTTTCCGCATGGCAGAAGCTCGGCTAGCACGAGACAAGCTCCGCGGCCATAGAATGGCTAAAGGCAAAAATCTTGCGACCCTGAAGGAGCCCGAGAGCAGGGCAACGATCAACGGCAACGTGTGCACAGTCGCGTTAGGGGAAGGAGTGGACGGGTGGGGACACGCGAGCAACAGGGGCAGATTACCAAAGGAAGAGCTCGAGCTCCGCGTGTTCCCAGAGCATCCTAAGCAGTTCAGCAGGATGGAGCAGATGATGCTGCGAGGAAGGACGGAGGAGCTTCGCCTGTTCGACCCCCTGGCCACTTCCCAGCTGAACCGCTTGAAGCTGGTATCGCCTGATCAAGGATGGAAGATGCAGTACGATGACAGGACCAAGGCTCTCAGATGGGTGAAAGATGACAGTGGTGACGAAGAGCAGGAGTCACAGGGCTTCATGACGGAGAACCAGAAGAACGAAGTGAAGTTGCTCATCTTCCACCCCATCGACGACCCTCAACAGGCGTCTGTCATCATCTCCAAGTTCTTCTACAAGATCGATGTTGACGCCTCCGGCACCATCGACGAGCAGGAGCTTTCCAAGGCGCTCAAGACGCTCGGCCTCCTCCTCTCCCCCTCGGACATCCGAGCCGTTCTGCGCGAAGCAGATCGAAGACAGAACGGCCTCCTGGACCACAAGGACTTTCTCTCTTTCGTCTTCATGCTCAACAGGAAGATTGCTGATGCCAAACGAGCGAGGGACGCGCAAGTAGCAGGGGAAGGTGAAGCTCAGAGGAGACAGATCCTGGAGCAGGATCAAGATCGACCGTCCTCGCTGGGGTCTCTTTCGTCTCCCTCGTTAATTGCTGAGAGGCAGGACGAGATGGAGAAGCTGGAGATGACGAAGGCGATCATCAGGCAGCGCGTCCTCAGCGCAAACTCCTCCAACGATCATATCTACAAGCACCAGATCCCCGAGGTGGGAGACTTGCTGGGCCACACGTGGGACGCGCAGTTTGCGCAGGATTTGCTGCTGGTGTGCAAGAAGGAGGAAGCGATCTCAGTGGACGAGTTCTGGGGATGGTACAGCACGTGGCTGAAGGGGAAGGGGAGGAAGGAGTCATGGGAGGAGGAAGGAGATACTTGGAGGGGGACAAGCGAGATCTCGTTTCCTAACTACGAGGAGCTTCAGAGGATGCGAGCTAAGAAGAACTTGGAATGGCATCGGTCGCTCAGCCTGCAAGTCAGCGCCGTGCAGACGTCAGCGCAGGGAGTTCTTGACTGGTGGCAGATGTCGACCGAGAAGACTGGTGGGTGAAGGGAGGAAGGAGCGAGAGGCGGATGAAGGAGGAGAAAGAGAGACCAAGGATGGGGAGGACGGATGGAATATGAGGATGACGCTCAAGGGCTGGAGGAGGGATGGACGATTCAAACTTCTTTGTTGACATTCAACTTCTCTGGTTAATAAACTTCAAATTCTGAGTGACGCGAATGAATCTCTTCTGATCTCTGGTCATCTTCATGATGTTCGCACTCGCCTCGTCTCCTTCCTCCTCTTCGAGGCTCAGAACCTGTCAGGCCCTCAGGCACCACGAGGAAGCGGCGGACGTGTACCTTGTCGTAGAAGCGGAGGGCGAGCTGGCGGTTGGAGAGGAAGTAGTGATGCAGCCGAGCTAGGTTGTAGATGGACGGCAGGTGGTTGGGTGCTCGTGCGATGGCCTGCAGCAGCGCTTCCTCTGCTTTCTTGTTCTCTCCAAGCTTCTGCAGCAGGCAGCCCAAGTTGCAGAGGATGGCAGCGTCCGTCGGTTTACGCTCCGTCACCCGCTGCACGATCCTCCTCACCTCGTCTTCGCTCGTCTTGCTCTGAGTGCAAGAGATGCAATACTCCAGCAGCGCCACTGGACTGTCAGGCTGCATGCTGATCGCTCGCTTGAACAGGGCCTGCGCCTCAAGGAAGAACAGCTCCTGCCATGCCTCTCTCCTCCGGAAGGGCCGCAGGCGCTTCAGGCTCTGCCCGCATGTCTGTAGCAGGCGACCAAATTCGAGAAGGCTGGGGACATGCCGGGGCTCGACAGTCAAGAGGGTCTTGAGGTTCTTGAGGGACTCCAGCCTGTTGAGCTTTGAGAGGAGGAGCGAGAGCTGAAACCTGGCGGGGAGGAAGTTGGAGTCGATCTCTCCATAGGGAGAGTCAGCAGGCGAGCAAAACAAGGTCAAGCATCTCACGAAGGGCGAGATGAAGATGTTTGCTCGCTAGTTCAGTCATGGCTGCTTGCGCCTGTTTTCCCTTCACCTTGGCATCTCCCAGCAGGCTGCCCAGCTCGCCGCCGCCGACTCCCTTTGCGCTGAGCAAGGAAGCCGCCACGAAGTAGCACTTGCCCAACAAGAACCTCCGACTGACTCAGAGAAGAAGCGGCAGGCTCGCCTCACCTGCTCTGAGCTTGATGCTCGTTGAGCTTGAGCGAGGCTGTCAAGTACTGGCGTGCGTCAAAGACAACCAGACCCTTCGTACCCTACCTGCACTGCAACTTCCAGCTTGTCAAGGAGGGCAGGAGAAGAAGTGGACTTGTCTTTCAGTTCTCTCTCGACGGCATCCAACAACTGCAATCAAATCTATCATGTCACAGCAAGAGCTGCCAATGGTCGCATCACAAGATCGCCATACTGCGACAGAATCATGCATGCTTCTGCTTGCAAGAGCTGCTGGGACTTGCAACTGTCCTCGCGTGCAATCTTCTTCAGCGATGCAAGAGCCAGAAACAGAAGCTTCTCTGCCTGATATCACAGCTCACTTCCTTTTCACTCTCACCTCTCCCCCGCTCGCCTCATCATATTGCCCGAGCTGCGTCTGCTTGAACCTGTAGATCCAGTACGTCAACTCGTTGCCTTTGCCTCCCCTTACAACTTGGAGTAGTTCCGAGCTGTCTGCGTCGACTTGAGCAGCCCCGGCACCTTCCAGCACTCCCTGCAGTCCCTGCAGAGCTTCACCAGGCGCCAGTCAGCTGAGAAACATCGCACGAGGGAGCACCGAGAGGGAGCAGTTGCGGCACCAGGCAGAAGCTGCTGCTGCGTGTTTGATGCCGCACGTGCTGCATGTTACTGAAGGAAGAGCTCAGACTGCAAGCCCGCCTCTCCTTCAGCACCTTGAGCCACACCAGCGTCCTCTGCCGGGGCTGACATGCGCTTGCAGCAGCGGCGGCAGTACAAGTCCTTGGGGTCGACGCTGAGGGTCATCGCCTGCCTGTACAAGCGTTCCGATCTGTCGAGCACGAGGTGAGCTCGGGCAGTCAACAAGCTGCAGCTCTACTCTCTCAAGTTTCCCCTGCTCTCATGCAGCAGCGCGAGGTTGTTGAGCACCAGGATTCTCATCGGGGCCCTCATGTCCAACTTGAGGATGCGCGCGTAGAGGCTCTCAGCGTCGTGCTTCAGGCCTCGCTCGTTGAGAGAGACCTGCATGCGCATCAAGGCGCCTCCACCAGCCGCTCCCGTCACTCCCACCGCTCGGTGATGCAGGCTGAGAACATGCTCCTCCAAGTCAGGCTTCGAGACTCCCTCCCCCCGCTGGAGAACTAGTCATAGGAAGGAGGAAGCTTGGTCGGCATTCACCTGCTTCCTCGTGGCTGCTCGGTCCGTCTGGCTCCCACGGATCGGAGGAAAGTCGAGAGCAGCCAGTGTAGATCCCCTTCCCCGCTCGGTCTGGAGAGAACGCTCTCCTTGCGACAGGTGACGGAGCGGGAGCTCAGGAAGTTTATGCCATGTAGCGTCATGCATGATTCCTCCCTGTCTCCTCTATTCACTTCCACTGTTCTCTTTCAGACCCACTCATTCACTGTCTCTTTGCCACAACCTGCCTCCTGCGTCCTTACCCGGCGCTTCTCCCCCTCTCCCTTCCCCTCGGTGAAATCGGTTGAGGTATGGTCCGAAACAAAGAAGTCAGAGCAAGTCTGACAAGTGTTAGAGACAATTTCACTTTTATCGCATTTACAGTCAGATAGACTTCAATCTGTACAAGTCGACGTGAGTGAAAGCGAAGTAAATCAGCCCTGGCTGACTTGCTAACGGCAGGTTGGCAATTGTCAGTTGTCTCCTGGTCCATGAACCTGACATCACCCACACAAACTGAGAGGAAATAAGAAAACAATTAAGTATACCAAGATCCTTTGGTTTGCATGGACTTGGATTCATTGTTGGTATCTTGAAGAGAATGAAAGAGCCAAGTGAAATGAATAGAAGTGATCAAGTGTTTCCTTCAGGCCGTCATCGGTTCAATCCCTGTTGATCATTCAAATTTGAACTTGTTCCTCAGGTGAGCAGCATAACCAAAAGATTTCAAGAAGGGAGAACAAGCTGCAATTGTGAACTGAGTGGACTTCGATTCTTTCCGGTTCTTGGTTTGTTCGTGTCATAATCGCTCGCTCTTTGTCAAGGGTGGAATCAAACTTGAGTAGGTCAAAATGTTTTTTTTGATAGCAAACTAAGAAAATTACAAAGCACGAGTTATCCAAGATGTTTAACCGTGGTAGTGACCCTCGAAGAATCCGTTTCCAGGGGTAGGGTTGGGTGCAGAGATGATGGCCCAGAAGATCAAACCAGTCACAATTCCAGCAGCAGGGCAGGTGACGATCCAGCCGCCAAAAATCACGGCGAGAAGCTTCCAGTTGACAGACCTGACGTCGCCGTTGCACAAGCCAACGCCAGTGGTGGCTCCAGAGATGCAGTGAGTGGTGGAAACAGGAATGCCGAGGCGCGAGAACACCATCACGGTGAACATAGCACCAAGCTCGATGTTGAAGCCGCGCGAGGGCGACTGGAGGGTGAGACGATTACCAAGAGCAGACATGATCTGATGCCCCATGGTAAGCAAACCGATGTCCAGCGCGATACCTCCATAGAACAAAAGCCAGAGGGGTACATCGGCCTTGGAGTTCACAACTCCAGTGCTGTACACCATCCACACAGTCGCGAAGGGACCAACCGCATTCGCAAGGTCGTTAGCACCGTGAGCCAGCGAGAAGAAGCAGCAGGTGGAGAGCTGGAGGATCTTGAACAGCTCCTCCGTCTTGGGGTTGGCTTGGAAGGCACGAGAATGCATATCAGCATCTTCCTCACTAAGCTCAGCAATGTCCATGAACATTCCAGGAGAGATATATTTGAGAACCTTAACAAGAGCGCTGTCATTGCTGTCCGATCCCACTGACTCCTCCGCACCCTTCCCTTTCTCGCTCTCTCCGAAGGCAGAACCTGAGATGGCGTACTGTGCTGGTTCACCGAACGCCTGCCCGTTGTACTGCTGTTGCATTGCAACATCTCCCTCGACGGCGCTTTCCATGTCTTTGGTTGCAGTCTGATCAGTTACATACCCATAAGCTCCTTTGGGGATGGTAAACTGCCAGAACATGGTGTACCAGGGCAGGTTCTCATTGTCGATAATGAAGCGACGAGCCCATGGCACGCAGAAGATATAGCCGATGAGGCCGAAGAAGATGCCGATAGCAACAGTGACAGGAACCGTGACCTTGTAGGGAGTGTTCTTGAGGGCGGGGATACCTTTCATGCACATAAACCCGGCAATGACACCGAACACGAAGAAGAAGTACAACGGGAGGAGGGCGATGCCACGTCTCGCCGCGACGTCATCAGGGTTCTTGAGGATGACAAACTTGGTCACGAGGTAGAAGATGGCAGACAAAGCCCCCGAGACACATGGAGAGATGAACCAAGAAGCCACGATCTGAAGGAAGCCCTTGGCTTCATAACTCCAGATCACGCCCCCTGTTCCCCATGCGGCAATACCGATACCAAGTACCGCTCCTACCACAGCGTGGGTAGTGGAAACAGGCATACTGAGCACGGTTGCGATAACGACCCACAAACCAGACCCGATGTTGACAGTGCTCATACCGAGTGCGAGGACGTATGGGTCGTTCTTGAAGTAGCTCACGTTGGTGATCTTCGACTTGATTGTATCGGTAACGGCACTTCCGAGCGCGACGCAGCCAATCAATTCGAAGATGCAGGCAAGCAAGCAAGCCTGGCGATAGGTGATAGTGCGTGCAGCAACAGAGTTGGCAAACGCATTAGCAACGTCGTTTGCTCCGATGGAATACGCATCAAGAAATGCCCAGAAGAATGCCCAAGTAATGAGACCCTTGTACAACCAGGGAATGCCAACTTCAGGGTTGTCCACCATCGTAGCTGCTGTGCCTGCGATGGTGCAGGCCAGGCAAAAGTAGGGGAGAAGGCTCTTGTTTGTCGATAGAAACCTGCGTCAGTCATCAGCACCAACACACGCGCGGGCCACGAGGCTCACCTCATCTTTGCTGTGGCAAAGCTCAGGGCCGAGGACTGATTATAGAGGAGGGGAACTACGACTTCTGGCGCGGGGGGAGTGAGGAGGGGGAGCGCTCATGATTCTACATGCTCCTACTGGGGGAGCGATCAGAGCATTGGGTGACGCACGAGAGGCGAATAGACCTGACGTGTAAGAGGGTAGGTGAATACAGACAATGCACCCCTACCTTTCATTGAATTTGACGGGGTCAAAGTGATGTTGACGGGGTCATTCACCCACCCCTCTGGTCATCGTTGACTCGCCAAGTTTGATAGCCTCCCTATCAGCCACTCTGAAATGAAGCAAAACCAACACGGTTTCCTTTTTGACCTGAGTAGGTCGAGGGCATACTATTCGGTCCTAGTAGACTATCACCTGCCTATGTTTGACCACTCGTTACTTTGCCGTTTCGATTACATGGGCCCTCCCCAGAAACTACGACCTTTCACTGAAGTCTTGTACGAAAAGAATCATTTTGAAGTTGAGATGTTTTTTTTATGTTTGAAAAGATTATTTTCGAAATTCATATTCAACATAGGACAAAGTCGTAGCAAAGAGTCCCAAGATGGACCTGGCTATGAATGATGATCTACGTCTATTCGCTATGTCTCCCTGCAGGGAAAAAAGATGTCAGGACCCAGCAGGATATAAGGGGGGTGGTTTCCTATGGACTCAAGGGGTAGTGAGCAAACTACGTCTGTTGTCTACGCCTTTTCGATGGGCTGTTGCGAGCTTCGGTACCGGTGCTATCTGGTTCATTTCAGGGGTCCCTCCTACAACGGTCAGTACACCCCCTCGTGTAAAAACTGAAGGGGTCAATAGGGCTAGGGTGGGGTGTAGATGCAGACTCTTGAACGGGTCATTTGCATAGGTCTTTCTAAGGCATATTGCTAGGTGGGGTCATCGGAGCTGGTTCCATGCAGCAGTCCGGCAGGTAGTGTGGGAGCGAGTGGGCGTAGGTGGGTCAATCAAAAAAAAATTAGTCTTTCAAAAAAAAGAGAGATTGAATGATTGACCATTTTTTTTTATACGAGTCAAGATCATTTTTAAGTCAACTCTCCCGGCGCCAGAGCTCTCCGGGGCCCGGCGGGGACCGGCGGCCGCGCACAGTCACTGACTTCGTATTTTTAAGTTAACTTTGAGTAATGATGAGTCCGTATCTCAGCAGAACTCCCGAATGAAAATGAGACAAGCGTGGGGGGCCCTGGACGTCGAGCAGCGTTGGCTAGAATTTCCAAGGCAAAGAGACAGACAACAAAGACAGAGCATTTAGAAGAGTTGATCCATGTGAATGTTGGGATGATGAACAAAGCCGAAGAACAACTTATCTACCATGCTGCAACCGGGAAAGTCGCGAAATTGCTACAGATCCTCAGGTCAGGGGCCGATGCCAGCTGTCGAGACAAGAACAAGCTGACTCCCTGTCATTATGCTGCGATGAATGATCAGGTCGCAGCCATTGAAGTTCTGGGCGATCACCATCAACTTAACTACGCCCCGTGTACTCTAGAAGAGGAGGCATCGGACGGAAGCACACCCCTCCATTTCGCTGCGTATTACAGCAAATGGCAAACAGTCAAGAAAGTGATCGAATTACACTTATGCAACATACGAAAAGAAAAGGATCAGAAGAAGATCCAAGATGAAGCTACCTTGAATCAATCTGTTCAGAGTATTTCATCACTAAATGTAAAATTGGAAAAGCAGAAACTGGAACTGATGAGATTTGAAGATGAATGCAAGCAGATACAGAGTGAGACGGAGCAACTCAACAATGATTTATCAGAAATTGAAGCAGGGACTGCAATTAAAAACCTAGAACACATGGCAGACAAGGCTAGAATTGCTTACGACGAGGAAAACAGACAAAACCAAACCTTGGTCTTGTTTAGAGGCCTTTGGAAGTTTCCCGATTGATGTCATTGCAGGTGAAGGCCGTCAATCATTGGAAGCCTATTAGCAAGGCGAAGTTTGAAACCTACAGCGAAGAGTTGAGGCAGTCAAACGAGAGGCTGTCTATTTCTTTCAAGGAGTATCAAGAGGTAAGAAGGAGTTTTTGTGAGCTGAGAATTTCTTTCTGAATTCATTTCTGTTGCAAGGCTCAAAACAATCTTGAATCCAGAAAGAGGAATGCCTCGTTGGATAAGAGGGAGAAGCTACGAAAAATGATCGTCGTAAAGGTGAATGAAAATTTCACTTTACTTGCGATGAATGACTTGGTATCACGGCAGCGACAACTAGAGCAAGCGGAAGATAATCTGAGGTCGTGCAGAGGAAGCTACGACGCATCCTCCAGACTGAGCGAAGACCTCATGACACAAACAGAACAGCTGAAGCAGTCAATCCAGGATGTTTCAAGGCTTTTGATGTTGAGACCAACAGAATTGATCAGCGAAGTTGAAATCAATGCACGGGTTCACAAGAAAGCCAATGATGGCTCCACTCCCTTGCATTGGGCAGCTTGTGCTGGGCGAAGTCAGACGGTTCACGTTTTGCTGGACATGGCTGCAAACCCAAATGAGCAAGACGAGAGAGGAATGACTGCACTGCATTGGGCTTGCAGTGCAAACAGCATGGTTCATCTTCCTCACGGGCATGATGTCACAGGGGCGACACGAATCAAAGTTGTACACTACCTACTCCGCCATGGAGCAAACCCAAACATTCAAGATGCTGACGGAAACTCGGCATTGCACTTGGCCACTGACATGGGCGACTCAGATACAGTGGAGCAGCTTCTCGATCACAGAGCGGATGCTGGCATTCCTAACAGGTTCCGATGTACCGCAGCACACTATGCCATGCAACATGGTAGCCTCGAAATAGGTGATGCTACTCTGAATCCCATGAAAGCAACAGCTGATAGTGGAGGTGTGGCAGCAATGGCTATAGCGCAGAGGTCAAAGGACGTGGTGGCAACCTTTTACTCGAAGAATCTTGACGGTTTCACGGGTATCTGCTCCCATTGACTTGCTGTCTTCTCATGCTTGTCCTTTTCAAAGCGATGGAGCTGAGCGTGATGAAGGGGCACCTGGAGTGTAGCCAGTTGGTGGCTGCTCAGTGCAACCGACAGCAAGAGGACCATGTTGAGGATCAAGTCAGGATCGCAAGGGCAGGCCTGCGCGACGACGCTCACACGGGCAAAGAACAGCTGCTGGGCACAAGATTGCTTTCTGGAACCCTCGCCGAGATCCAAAAGTACGATGGACAACAAGGGCTGGAGCCGAGCAGGTTTCGAGGGTGGAGCAGAAACGATCTGATCCACACAAGTGTCTCACCGACGTTGAATGATGCCCAAGAGAATCATCTTGGTATACTCGCCAGCTCCCCGATGGAGTAAGAGTAGATCTAATCGCCTGCTTTCGTTACTCGCCTGCTCCCGATGAAGTAAGATTAGATCTAATCGCCTGCTCCCGTTACTCGCCTGCTCCCGATGAAGTAAATCTAATCGCCTGCTCCCGTTGCAGTGAACGTCTCTCAGCTTCGCTCCTCTCGTCTCCTCTTGCGACCAACACAGCGCTACACGCGCATCCTTTACGAATCTTGAATGAAGGACGAGGGGTCCTTGAGACTATATTTGAGAGGGTAGCCGGGGGCGGGGGTGCAGCCGCAATGCAGCTCAGCGCTCTAACAGTGGCATGGAAGCATGCGGCATGGCGCGAGTGCGAGATGGTGGGGGTGGGAGGAGTTGGGAGGAGAAGTCCCACGTTCTTGCATCACTCGCCGTCATACCCCTTGAGGAGGCGAATCCGAGGGGGCGGAGAGGAGGGCGGGGGAGGCCAAAGCCGAGAAGAGGATACGAGAGGTCCGGGAAGACAAGAAGAAGCTGCTCAAGAGACCGACGAGGACGTGGACATGAGAGAGAAGGACCTGAAAGATGGGGAAGAATGTGACAGGCCAGATGGACAGGAGGAGCAGGAGCTGGTAACACGAGTCGCTGGCATTCCATTCTGGATGACGGAAACACCTGTGAAGCGAAGGCGTCCGGAGCAGGAGAAACCCGGTGATGAACAGAAGGAGAGCGCGACGCAGAGGTCGTTCAGCTTGTTTGAGGTGAGTTCGATGCACGATGATGAAGGAGTCAACCAAGTGTGAAGGCTCTTTTCAACCCGGAAAAAGTCTCGATGGCCACCCGAGCAAGGAAGAGAGAGGTAGGGTTGCGCTCCTCATCTCTTTTTCTTTGCTCCTGTCCTGAGAGACAAGTGTGAATGACGGTTGATCTGAATGACCTGAAGCTAGAGAAGAAGTTCGGCTCGAAAGGATACATAGAATCGCTCCCCGAGGCTGACTACATGGACGTCGTTCTCCTCCCCCTCGCTCTCCTTCCTGGACGGTGAGTCAACTGTTGTCACTCGCTTCTCGGTTCAAGCTTGGATGAGCAGCATGGGTGAAACGGCAAGAATGAGAGTGGCACAAGGAGTTGTCAACACCTTCCAGCAGCTTCTCACGTTGTGGTCGTGGGCAGTCACCAGGGTTCAAAGTTTCATCCAGCACCCACAACTCCCTTCATACAGACTTGTGATTGATTTCAGTGCAAAACAAGGTTTCTTGGAGATCGAAAGGCTGATGGTGGAGGCCATGGTATCACATGGCGATTTGATCTGCCTCGTGCTGACATTGGAACAGGTATGGCTGACGTTCATTGTTGGTTGCAGATTGACTGGCCAGACCTGATTCGTTGGGACAATTTTATTTACATACCTGTTGGAATTGTGTACATGGCTGTTAGCTTAATAGCGAATCTCTGTCTTGTTGATGCCGTGTAGATGAATTGACGATGATTTCATAGTTGTCTGTGAACTCGCGGAGCATCTCAACGGTCAAATGATCCGAATGCCTTCTATTCGAAACTTTGGACATGATCGAGATCATGTTGCGGCACTCTTCACCACTTGCTTCATACCTAAAAACATCTCATTCCAACTCCTTCAAACAAAGCAAGATCCTCTCACCCTATCCTTGCCAACGTAAGCTGTAGATCCACGTGATCAATCGCTCCGCAGCACTTTGTGTCCAGCACCTTGAACAGCAAGGAAAGTTCACCATCCTGCGCTTGCTGATCCAACGGCTCGTCACAGGAAGCACCATAGGTCTCTGTGGTGGCATGAGCAGGAGAGGAGGAGGGAGGAGAGGGAGATAACGACCGAATGCGATGCAAAAATCCTCGAAACCAACCACTCCCGTGTTGAGGACATCAAACATGTTCCAGAGGGAGTGCGAGTACGTGACAAGCTCCTCCTCCTCGACGTTGAGCTGGCCTCCGAACAGCGCTGCAACTGACAGACGGATGTCCTCCTTCCCCAGCATGCCGTTTCTCTGCTGCCACGTCACGGCAGGAGTGATGAGAGGGTGAGAACCTGGTTGTCGAGGAGGTCGAAGGCTGCTCTCAAACGGCTTTCACGGGACGGGTTCAACTTGATCTGCAGAACACTCAGACACCAGCATGTCCCCACTGCCTGACCTCCGTCAGAATCTCGACGGCCCGTTCCGGCTCGAGAGTCCTCTTGTTCATTGCCCCCAGCTCTGAAGCCTCCCAGCGTGAGTAGTCAGCTAGGAGGCCTCCAGCAGCCACACCGGCACTCATCGAAGCCTTCTGGACGCGAATCAAGGCTTCACACGCCACGTCACCCTGTGAGTCGCAGCAAACTATGAAGGCTCACCGAGAACGACGCAGATGAGGCCAATCAGACGCTTCTCTACCGACCATCCCTTGATTCTCTCCTACACACTCCTCAGAATTCAAGCTTTGCCACCTCGCCTTGCCACCTGCATTCCCCATAGATGGACCGAACTCAACCTCCCAGCTTCGTAGTTCTTGAACCAAGGATGAGATGAGCACTCCGAGCAACTATCTCAAATCATCAGCCATGCAAAGAAGCAGATAGTTTCATCAACGTGAATCGTTTGCTCGTGTCAACCGTCAACATCCCTTGGATCAATTCCTACAAAAGTTACTTGTCGCTCAACCAGCAACATCTCTACCTTGGCTTCCGTCGAGATCATCTTCCAGATGGGATGCTCAAACGTAAATGATGCTCGCTGATACACAAAGTTCAGAGGGAGGAGCCCGTGAATCATGATACCTTAATACTCTGATATTTCGTGATTACATTCTTGTGTTGAAATGGAGGATTTCCGCTCAGCATCTTTGAAAAGGACAGAAGTCACTGAACGCTGGCACTTGAATTGGCAGGAAGAACCAGGAACAAAATGACTCCCAAGCTCCACACATCACACTCAAAGCCGTAGCTGACGCTCTTGTTAACGGAGAGGGTGCAGCAAGCAGACTTGTACCCGCATCTTTCAAGGACCTCGGGCGCGATATAGTCCGGCGATCCGCACCTGCTCGAGGTAGTGAGGAAAGCATAGACACGACTGATGTGATACAAGACTGATGTGATACAAGACTGATGTGATACAAGACTGATGTGATACAAGACTGATGTGATACAAGACTGATTTGACACGACGAGACTGATACCCTCCAAGCTCTCACCTCGACCAGAAGCGTTGGCGAGGAAGGAGGGCTCGTCTGCTCAGACCGAAGTCACAGAGCTTGATGGTTGCGTTGGGGCTCTGTGAACTCTGTCATCAGCATCCTCGACCAGTCTAGCACTTGCCAAGTCAGAGAACAAGATGTTTTCAGGCTTCAGGTCTCTGTGAACAACGTTCTTGGTGTGGAGGTATGAGACCTGCCCTCGCCTCATTGTCGCCCGAGAGAGATTCGTGACCCACCGCATGAACAATCTGCCCGAAGCAACGTGCTGCTTCTTCTTCGCTGTGAACGAGCTAACTTTACTTGATCATTTTGAGACAGACAATCTTGATACCAGTAGTGTTCGCTCGCCGCAATGCGATCAAGCAGCTGTCCTCCATCGGCATACTCCATGACGATGAAGAACTGAGAAGCTCATTTCAGCAGGCTTGAAACAATCACATATTGTAACAAGTGCAAAAGTACCCAACATAGAGAAAGAAGCAGCAATTGCAGTACCTGCTGATCGTTTTCATATGTTGCATACAACTTAATGCAGTTGGGGTGATTCAGACATCGCATCACTTCTACTTCTCGCAGAACTTCTTGTAGTCGATTCTGTTCTTCAAACAACCGTTTCTCTAAGATCTGCAAAAGAATCAAACTGAATCTAAAAGAAGCTGAGGTTATTCATATGGTAACAGATGCAACTTGCCTTCACTGCTCCAATGTCTCCCGTGGATCTGAAATAAGGTTGAGAAATCCTCCCATAAAATGTGTGAAAGTTGCGGGCTTGCCTGTTCGTGGCTCGCTTGACGACGCCAAAATTACCTTTTCCAACTTGTTCCTTCTCAACCACCCAATCTCGTTTGATCCCCTTTTGAAAGACGAGAGCCTTCAAACCACAAAGAATCATAATCCTTCGACCGGCTTCACTACCGTACCATCTTCGACGACACCACAGATCGCATTCTCGAGGAGATTTCCCATCTTCTAGCCCCCGGAACAGAAGCATGGTGTTCTGTTGCTGCCTCTCCGTTCGACATGAGGCGTGTGAAGAGGCTGAGCTGGTTGTGTAGCGTCTGCATTCCTCCATCAACCTTCACCTTGCCGCTTGCCTGCCATGCCCCGAAATTTACTTTTCTCCGGGAAACCAAGTAAAACAGACGGTTATAGCCGTTATAATGTTCAGCGAGGGGATGCGGGGTGACGGCTTGTCAATTGCTGCGATGCGGCATGGCGTGCAAGAGACAGAGGGCGCGGCGGCGATGCGCGTGTAGAGAGTCTTGAAGTCAATGCGTGTGTGTCTACATGTGATAGATCAGAAGCTAGTTCGGTAGCATCGACAAGCGGCAGACCACGATGTGCCTTCGCTTCTCCCTGTGTCTCCTGTGGCTAGCATTGTCGCTGACCGCTGCATTGGACAACAACACCGTCGTTCCTGCCAACGGACCGTGTGCTGGAGGATTCACCGTGACCCTGCATGCAAGTGACTTGGGAGATGGGGATTTCAGTCAAAAAGCCAGAGTAGGCGGCACAGCTTGTGACAAGACTACTTGGGTATCGTTGACCACAATCGGCTGCCAAATAGCGAGTTATGGCGGGACAGGGCAAGACAAGAGCATTGTAATCACCATCTTGAAGTTCAACCTCGGAGTCGCTCAGACTCTTGAGCTTCCTCTACCTAGCAAGTTTTCTTTCGATTCTCCACAAATCGATGCGTTTGCTCAGTACAACGGGCCAACCACTGGAGGGTTTGCAGTTTCCTTTCTCGGTTCCAACTTCGCTCGAGCAGACTGGACACCCAAGGCGTCCCTGGGCTCTACAGCATGTGAAGCAACGAGGTGGAGATCAGAGTCAACGATTGTGTGCCAGAATACTCCCTCAACGTCAGAGTCGCTGCCGATCTCATTGACAATGTTTATGAAGGAAACGGTATCGTCCACCAAGTATTCATACGACAGACAGAAGGTGCTATGACAAAGTTGATTACTGCTGCTGCTTCTTAGCGTGTTGAAAGATTATGAGATTAAGCCCATCGAACGCTGTTACGATCGGATCACAAGAAATCTCCATTGTTGGCGCAGGTATTACACATCTCTTGCCACACACAGTCTCGTGTCGTGATTCGCAAACAAGGATTCGGAGTGTATGATGTGACACCACGAGCAAGATTACAAGCCAAGGTATTCAAGCTAGGGGTTTGTTGAACGGTCAAAGCGTCACGTTCACCTTTCAGGATACAATCGACGGAAAAGCTTGTTTATCAAGCACATGGGTTTCCGATTCCATCGTCAAGTGCAAAGTGATTCTCAAATGACCTCGACATTTTTGAAATATGATGCATGATGGTGTCCAAAGGTTCCAGAGGGGTCAGATGCCGGTGTAAGCATCTCAGTGACCATGGACCAGAAGATCAGCACGATCTTTAATGTGCGGCAATGATAAATGTGTTGCAAGCAGCTCTTACAGAAGTTTGACAGGTTTTCACTTACAACTCACCTGAAGTCACAGCTATAGCACCCATCAACATGCCACTCACTGGAAGACAGGTCTGATCTAGTTCTTGTCCTTGAAAGACGTGACTGTACGACAAGATCACGGCCTTTGGGAAAAATTTCGGATTTCGAAATGTGCAGCGCTCGTTGAGGCTGGTAACGAATGTTTCTTGCCTTGTTTGTAACGTTCTTTGGCGTCACAATTGCCTGCTTTTGCCCCCCAGGGAGATACAGTCTGCATGTCCTTTCTGTGGCTCTCAGATTCAAGTGTCACTTGCATGTCAAATCCAGCATATGGCGACAAGGTGAACGTTGTTTCTAGGAGGAAGGATGTTCGGTTAAGATTGTACGATGCAGGTCGACGTCATCTTGACTGTTGCAAAGAATCTTGCTGTTCTTCCTGCCAGCCTCACTTACGTGCTGCTCTCACTCTCTGCCGTGCACTTGTGATTTCTTGTGCCAGGATGCCCCTTACATCGAAAACATGATGAGGAGCAACGGCCCAGCCTCCGGCCAGACGACGGTGAGTGAATGGCAATGGAGCAAAGGGTTGATTTGACGCAGGTGACGTTTCGAGGAGAGAACTTCGGAGCTTACCAGCTGACGCCGCGTGTGCGCATTGGGGGCACGAGCTGCATTCAGGCAGACGTTCTCGCGACCCTTGACATTGCTCACGCTGCTCTCAGACGGACTGGGTGTCTCAGTCGGAGATTCGTTGTCGTCTGGCCCCAGTGACATACGATGGGATTTACTTTCGAGGAGAGTCGAACAAGGTCAGTTGTCATCTTCATGTGACATCATAGTTCATGACTGAGTTCATCAGTTTGACATTCTGGTGGGCACGAAACTCAAAGAGGTTCTCTCTTTTCTATTGCATCCTGAAGTTGATTGTGCCATTTGCTCCAAACAGGTTCCAAACGGTTTCACTTACGACCAAACATGCATCGGCCCATGTGTTGGGTCCCTTGCATGTCCCTCAAGGTTTGCTGTCGTGAGCTTCCAGTCGTTCTTGTTGAGTTGCATGCGCCGTACAGCTCCAACGGGCAGGCGACTGGATGTGACGGTAGTCACCGCCGCTTCCTCTCCTCCCTCTGCTGATGTCTGCTTGTCTTGCACAGGGTCAACGAGCGGAGACATGCGTCACTCGTTCAACAGTGTCAGAGTGAAGTCGGACGGGTAAGCAAGCGCACGCTCAGATCTTAACATGATTCGCTGCGCAGCTTTGCTGGCACAAGTGTCCTGCGAATCCACGGGAACTTTACAGGTTTGATTGTGGAAAGGTGAAGGAGAGAAAGTGACAAGAGTTGTTCAGTGTCCGGGAGAGAGGTGAAAGTTGGGAACACAACTCACTATACCATCGGTCTGCTTCCAAGTTTGCTCCCACGATCTGATTTTCTGGTGCTCCAGTCCGGCCGACTGAGCAGATCTACAATAATGATGTGGAGATCAAATTCGGGGGGATCTTTCCTTGTGAGATCCTCCTCCCTGCCGTCGGCGACAGGTCCAAACGCTCGCGCTCTCTGCCGACCCGCCCTCACCTCTTTCTCCTTGCAGCTCTTCCGTCCAGCAGTACGTAGACTGTGTGATGCCGCCGGGGGTTGGGTACGATCATCGGATTCAAGTGAAGGTGAGCCCTGGACTTGTCTGGCCCCAACGGTTGACTAGTCTCGAATAGATTCGCAACGCGACTTACAAGGCGTTGGTCGACGGCTGCACAGGTCTGCCTGCCTCGGACTTTCACTAGTGATTTTTGCGGCTCTACAGCCTCCATGAAGCTCTTCGGACAAGGAACTTTCTTGGGTCAACCCTGGGGCAACTGCTACATGCCGACGGTCTCAGAGACCTGCTGGCCCGCGAACGACAAGCTAACATTGAAGCTTGCTAGGTTGGCACGGACTATGTCTTCGCCAAAGACTTCGGCCTGAGCTACTCCTACTCAAGGCGAGGAGACTCTCCTCCCTTGCTTCTCTCACTCGCTCCACCAGCCCAACCATCTCTAAGCTCACCCCGGGTCATGCACCCAACGTGCAGAACGCTTCCGTCCTGATCACCATCGAGGTTAGAGGATGGGAGAGCTGGGGTTGAGCTGAAGAAGAGCAGGGGAGCAACTTCGGAGGGGCGGCAAGGGAGATGTACAGGACGAGCTGCGCAACGAGTACGGAAAGAGCCTGCCTGCTCTTGAACTACAACGGAGCGGTGACCCGTTCCTTCCTTGCTCTGATGATTTACCTGCAACTACAACCAGATTCTCTTCAACAAGACTTGCCCCAGTGTCAACCTGCTCGCTCTCAACGCACTGACGGTCGGACACTTGCGCGTGCTGCCGATGGCAAAGTGATGGTGTGGCAGGGAGCGCAAGTGAAGTCGGAGGTGGAAGGCCGAAAGTTAGCTCTTTGCTCCACCGAGCAGGTTGAGGAGGTGAGGAGTAGCCAGCGTTGTGACCAGCATCACCAGGCGATCACGTTCAAGTGCGTGTACGCGTTCGCCGAAGGTCACTTGCTCTCATCGCCTCCGCTCCCTCCCTCCTCACCTCGTGACTGCTGGTCGTTGGGTTCTTATGATCTTGGCAGCATACACAACATGCATCAACCGTTGCAGCCTGGCGTCCATGGGCTGCGGACGAAAGTGAGAGGAGGGACGAGTGGAAGGGACGGAGAAGCCAGAGAGAGTAGAGGATGCTGGAGGGAGTCCGGGAAGCACGAGTGATGATGAAGCGAAGATAGAGAAGGGCAAGGAGAGCAGGAGGCGTCATCGCTGGACATGGCCGAGAGAGGAGAAATCTTTGACTTGTTCGCAGTTGTCCTGACGACAAGCTCATCTGCGAGGCTCTTCCCTTCGGAGGGAGTCAGACGATGACGTTGGTGGTCGGCGGGATGTCTTCCAACGGTTTCTCCTTCTCCTATGAGAAGCCCCAAGGTGCTGAATCAGTAGCTTGTGACCCCTGACGCTCCTTGCTGAAACCTGTTGATCTCCTGCTTCCTCCTCCCCTGAACTCTTCTGACCTGTGACAGTCTGGAGTGTATTTCCTCCCGAGCTACTTGCTGGAAGCTCCAGCCTGGTACCTTCCTTCATCATCGATTTCTCGCAGCTTCGTTTTCTTGCCTTCTTCCTCCCTTCCTTCTTAAGCCCATAGCTCGCTTCCTCTCTCCTCTCTTCTTCATCTGATCCTTTCTCCTCTCCGCTCCTCTCCTCTCCCTCTGCTTTCATCTCTTCACTTTTGCACATCTGAACTTTTTCAGCTCACCGTTGTCGGCTTGAACTTCGGAGTGGATCTGAATGCTAATTACGCTGGCCGACAAGTTTCAGCCGAAGGGTATGAAATCTCGACATTGTTGTTGGCATCCTCAGCCCCGTAGCTCCTCCCGTCCGCTTCCTCCATCTCAGCTCCACCCATCCTCTTCTGCCTCTTGTCTTACAGTCTGAGCGTTTGACCACCAGGGTTTTGACCGTCCCGTATGATTCTCAACTTGTACCCTTGAACGCGTCGTCCATCGACTGGTGGAAGTATGCGCAAGTAAGAATCCGATCCGATCTGAGCATGAGCTCATTGTCGTCCCACAGTTCCAGATGTGCTTCAGCTTGATCACCGACGCGACAATAGCAGAGATGAGCCAACTGCAAGCAGCTGGTAAGATTACTGCAGCGCAATCCTTGGATGATGACCTTGGCGCAGGAACCGTATCAGCAGACATGTTGACGAGTTTCAGGAAGTGCGATGGAGGAGTAGTTTTCTCGGACAAGGAACTTTGTGGTCATTCTTTCTTGGCTTGGATTGACATTTTTTCCAGATTGTACTGAGCAACATCATCGTCAATGGAGTGCGTCTGCAACAGATGGTGACAATCTCTGGCGATCGACTTCAAGTAACTTGCGAATGTTTGGAAAGATTGTGCAATCACCTTCAGTCTCGTTGCCGAGCGGAGATGGTTTGTCACACCAGCAACAAGTTGGGAATGTCTAACAGATGTCTTGCAATCAGTGAGGGTTCCCGTCGACGCCATCATGCAGGCTGTTGGTCTCAGATCTCAAGTCTCCACCAGCAACTCCACCATCACCTTCCGCGCCGCCTGCCGCGACTTCTCGCCGGCCATGGGAAAGGATGTCATCTTCTTCACGCAGGGAGCGGTAGGCACATTCTTCCCCCCCAGGAACTACTTCGCTGCCGTCTCGTACCCGGACGGGACGATCAAGTTGGCGACGGGAAGGACTCAGAGCATCGTGAGAGGAGGCGGTGACGTCAGCCCGAGCTAACGGCCATACAGGCGGAGACGAAGAACATCTACTCGTCTACCTTTGACGGGATCAACGGCTGGTACGAGTTCGCGTGGCAAGATGCTGCCCCTTGGTTCTCGGAGCGATCGAACATCTCTGTGAGAGGCGGGGAGAGGCAGGGAGGTGCTGCTGCTGGGATGACTCAACTCGTTCTCCTCTAGATGACCATCTTCAAAGACATCCTGGTCGTTCTTGGAGGCTATTCAAATGCCAAGAACACTTTCTTCAACGACGTGTGGATCTATGCTGCAGACACTAACATCCGCGACATCTTCGTGTATGCCTCTAATTCCCCTCCCCTCCTCGTCCTCCTCCCCTCCCACCACCTCATCCATCTCTTCCTCCCCTCTTCTTCTCTCGGCCTGCTTTCTCTGCTCTTTCTGCACATCTTTCGTCTAGTCATCTCGCTGCAGGACTGCAACGACTCCTCAACCGAAGCTGGCCAAAGGAGGTGACGTTCTGAGGCCGAGAGGAGTGGAGAGCGACTAAGCTGTGAGTTGGCAGAGACTTTCAGCGGCTTCTGGATCTCAGTCACCTCCTCTGCCCCCTGGTCAGCCCGCAGCAACGCGCAGGCAGTGGAATTCCAGGACAAGCTGTGGCTCATCGGGGGACAAGGGGCAGCAGGATGGACGGCTGACTTGTGGATGACGGTCGACCTCAAGAAGTGGAGCCTGGTGGACTCGAACACGGTTTGGAAAGGGAGGAACAACATCTTTGCGCTGGTGTACAGGAGCAAGCTGTGGGTGGTGGGGAGCGTGCAGGCTCAGTTCTACAACACCTTCTCCTCCCCCGACGGAGTCAACTGGGAGATTGTCCCCGACTCCTGTGCTCTTACCATGGTCTTTCGCCTGCGGAAGACTAGGCAGGTTATGACTCCTCGACAGGTCGATGTGCAGGCTGCGGTCGCGTACAGGGACTATATGATGCTCTTCACCCTCGGGTGTCACGACTACACCGCAGGGCAGCACGAGAAACCAACAGGTCCGCTGTCATCCGCCTTCTCCACTTTCTCCTCCTCCTCTCTTCTGTCTTCTCTTCAACCTCCTCTCTGCCTTCTCCTTTCTCGTGCTCTCTGCCTTCTCCTCCTGACTCCTCTTTTCCTTTTCTTCCCTCTCATTCTCTTGGCAGCCTGCAGCTCGACACAGGAGGGGCCGCAGCTAGAGAACCGGATCTTTTACAGCACGGTCTGCCCGTGAGTCTCGGGTTGTCGCAGGAAGTGACGGGGCACAGGATGGGGTCGTCTGGCGTCTGGCCTACCGGCCCTTCACCCTCAACAGCTTCCTGGTGCCGGAGTTCCATCTCTACGAATGGTCCCACAGACTTGTGCTCCTGCTGTGAGATGACGAGTCGGTGCAGGGTCGGGAGGACTTACGGCGAATACCGGCAGCCTTACTGCGCCTGCGGCTGGTCACTGACTCGTTGCAAGCAGGTACGGGTTCGCCGTCTTGGTCCATCACGACACTCTGTATATCATAGCAGGGCAGCAGCACCAGGTGCGGCTCAGTTGCTGTATGAGGGAAAGAAAGCGCGTGACTGGCGGTAGGCTTACCGCGACAGCAACTACAACCTCATCTTGAGTTCGCAGAAGTTGGTATGGCAAGGTTGCAGGCAGGGAGTATAATTTCTGACTGGGTTGTAGATCCAATATCGTGAGATCTACATGAACGATATCTGGTTGTCCAAGGGTCTGGTTCCTCTCCAGAAGATATGCGGGAGCAAATCTGTGAACTCTTTCTTGTTTTCTAGTCGAGCTCGCTGACCCGCCCCGTTGTCAGGACTTGACGCCAGCGGCGATTCTGAACCGACTGCAGTCACCGCAATATCAACCTTGCGCAAACCAACTTGACATCTTTGCGAGTGTGGAGAAGTAGGCTTGCCTCTGAGTAGTTGTTTCAATGTTTTCCTAGATCAAAACCGTCTTATTTCCGCACACCATCAAGGCTCTCACCAACACCGCAGAGAGAACGATCCATCTCACTATGAGGACTGACAGTGCGGCAACTACTCGGAATACTGGAAGAGATGCCACACAGCCGGTTTGAGCGACACCGTGTCATCTAGCCAGTGGTAATCTACGAGGAGTGGAAACTTTCAGGGGTGAACGTGTTCAAAATGTTGGTTTGACTTGGCGGGAGGGGATGCGGAAAACGACCGAGGGAATGGCGAGAGAGAGAGAGAAAGAGAGACAGAGCGACAGAGACAGAGACAGAGACAGAAGGACAGAGACAGAGACAGAGACAGAGACAGAGACAGACAGAGCGTGAGAGAGAGAGACAGAGAGAGAGAGCGAGAGAGAGAGACAGAGAGAGACAGAGAGCTGTAGATTGAAGCATCGCTGATTTTGCCTCTGCCCGAATTCACAGAGCAATGTGATTATTGGGCTAGAAGAGAGGACACGAATGTGTGATGTGAAAGCTGACGCTGGTCTTCGCTGCTCGTGAGCACAGATGGATTCGCAACTGCAAGCTATTCTTCGCAAGAAGAAAGCTCAGCACGATGCTGCTGAGGAGCTGGAATGGGCCACAGGCGCCAAGAGAAAGGAAGAAGTCGATACGTCGAGCAAACTAGAAACCTCGAGTGGCTCAGTTGAACTGTTTGCAACTCAAGAGTCGAAAGACTTGCCATGGAAAGACTCGATACCGTCCAAAGGTAATCCCTGCCGTAATCTTTGCATGTTTGACCGTTGGGGATCAGAGGCTCAGGAATCAAGATTAAGTATATTACAATCAGCGTTGGATGAGCTCTCTGACGATGACAACCAATGATCATCGAGGCTTCCTAGAAGAGCATTCCAGCGCAACCAGCGAGAAATCGGGAGCGGAACGGATCTCTAAGTACGTCTCTATGATCTCAGAGAGCTCTTTCCTCACCTGATGGAGCACAACAAGTTATTCTTTGAACAAAACATGACGATCTTGTACAGTTGTCAAAGTGGGTCGCGGGCCCTTCATCTCACTCCGGCTCTCTCCACTCATCATGCCCATCAAGTCCCAGTCAGTCCTCAGCTTCCGTATGCTCACCTGCCTCGCGTAAGTCCCGCCATGCGGCCCCGCAGGTCTCACCAGCTTCTTGATAGCAAAGTCTCTCCAATTGTTGAGCTCCGAGAGAGAAAGCGAAGCCCCTTCAGCCCCACGCCCCTCGTCCTCCCTCTGACTGGCTGCTAACACGCGATGTAGCCAGCAGCTTCTTGCCCAAGCAAACGTGGCAGCCGTAACGACGTGTGGGTCGCGTTCGGCAGGTCTACATGACTCGCCCAAGACCTGTCCCTTCACATTGTCGCACTCCATGACGATACATTTCTCTCTCACCTTTCCATCTGTCAGTCAAGTTCGCAACTCATCTCTTCACCTTCCGTGTGAGTCTGATGCAACCGAACATGTGGTGAGGGCCTTCCGCTGAAATCTTCTTGCCAAGAGTCGACAAAGCAAGATCGAGGTATGCAGCATGCAGACTTGAAGTATGCCACTGGCACTTTAGCTTCACTTGGTTGAGGGAAGGAGTTGATAACTTCGTGGTAGAAAGGAAAGGAGGTTGCTTGCGATCTGGCAGGTAGGCGAGAGTATTTCGCCTAGACCCCTTCGAAGTGGGAGAAGCTTGAGCTTTAAACATTGCAGATGAAGGGAGAGCGACAGAGGTTGAAATCCGTTCCCTGTCTCCTTCTGACTTTGCCTTAACCTTACAAACAAACTCAGACTTTGACGATAGAAGAAGTTCGCACCAAAGGAAGAACGCGGTAGGAAGACAGGTGAATCGAGCCAAAGGAAAGAGACCAGACGCCGAGGTCGGGATGAGCTTGAATAGTTTCATGCACACCTTCGGTTTGCGAGACAGAAGATGAAAAGAAGATGGAATCTTCTGCTGGAAAGAGAGAGTTGAAGTCGCCGATGATGAAATGTGCTCCAGAAGAGGTATCTGAATCGTCTTGAAGCGAAGGTTGGAAGGAGACTGATATGCTGTTCCATCCTTTTGTATCCTCACAGAATTCGCTTCTCAGAACGCAATCCGACGGGACCTGGCCCAACACATCAAAGATGAGCATTTCATTTTGCTTTTACAACAAGTGAAACGGTACCTCTTTCTTTTCATTCAAAGCTCGCTTGCAATACTTGTTCCTACCACTTGAAATCATGGGTGATTCAAGTATAGCTATTCTCACAGGTTGAAGATGCTTGAATCAAGAGCCTCGATCTCTCCCTTGAGTTGTTTCCTTCTCCTGTCAATTTGCGAAATCATCTGCAAGATTCAGGATCAGAAAAATCCGGCAGGATGGCAACTTGACCTCCAAACTAGATTTGATGGAATTCGCATGTCGTTCTCCATGGCCTTCTTTGAGGCATCAGGATCTGTTGAGTTCTTTGTCATATTCACCTTCTCGCACATCTTCCTTCGCTTGGTAGCCCTCATCTAGCTGGATGATACACCCCTTCGACGTAGCCACATGGATCTTCATTCCATCGTCTTGGCTGTTGTCACGATGCACATGCAAGTCCACGACCTGACAGTCAACTTCAACTTAAGATATCGACAAGAGATCTCACTGTTACCTTCACCGCAAGCTTGAAAGTCTGCTTCGCCTCGCACTTCACTCCGCCGTGCTCGTCGGTTGAGAGCTGGAAGCGAACGACAACCCCAACACCTTGCAGATTCTCTCAGAAACCCGTCAGTCTTTTCACAGCAGATACTGAGTAGGAAAACTTCGCTTCCAGAGGTCGAAAAGCTCTCTATCAATGGAAGATTTTGGAAGTCAACTTTTGACATCTGCAGCGAGCGGAGGAAAGTTAAACTTGGCCACGAGTCAACTGACGCAAAGAGTACCCGATTGCTGTGACGATCTTGATGGTAGAGAGAAGACTCGATCCCTGTCTCAGTGATGAAGAGAACGCTATCTGCTCGGGTCAAACATCAGCCGTCGCCCCTCGTCGTCCGGCTGCACTTCACCGGCGATCTGCCGCTTTCTGCTCGACAAGCTGTCGGGACTCAGGGAGACACCAGCGATGAAAGCGGAGGGTCGATCAGCCTTGAGCTCTTCCACCCTCTTCCTCTTAAACTCAGCCGGCATGCACACCGGACTTGTAGAACTCACCCGATAACTGCTGCTGGACTCCAGCTCAAGGAGGTAAAAGCCCAATGTCGACCTCCCTTGGGTGAGAAGGACAGGACCTGAACAGGATAGTCTCAGAGGAGAAGAGCAAGCATTAGTTAGGCTTCAACTTGTAGTGCAGCCGAAGAGCCGGTCGAACAAGAGGCCTGCGAGTCTGAAGCTGTTCTTGGTGGGCAAGAGGTCGTCTTCGCGGATCTCAGAGATATCGCGGAGTATCACAGCTTGTGCTGCAGAGGCCTCGACCTCTTGGATCATCGTTCTGCTCATGCTCGAGGCCCTTTGACTTGTCAGCCTCAACTGCTGTGGAAACATCCAGACTGAAGTGTCTACCCCTCCCCCTCGCCATCCGAGTACCAACAAGTCCTGACAAGAAGTGAAGCAAAGGAAGCTTGACCCCACTGCTGAGCTGCCTATGCACATGGCCCTTCCTCTCCGCCCCGCCATGCAGCTATCTGCTCCCATCGCGATCCCTCCAGGTTTGCCAGCTCGCTCCAACTCGCTCCTTGCTCGCTTCCCTTCTCTGACGTTGCTTGTTTCAAACTCGCAGCACCAGACGTTCCCGTCCCTCGTGAGCACGAAGAATCCTCCCATCTGCACCATATTTTGGCTTTGAGCAACACATTCTGCTGGCGCCGTCAGCAGCCACCGGCACCTCGCTTCCTCCTGGTCGCTGTGAATCCCAAGGATCCCAGCGGGCTGCACGCCCACCAAGAGCCATGAGGAGCGATCGCCCTCAGCCACCCGACCAAGAATCGCTCCCTCCTGCTGCAGGAACAAACGATCCTCCACCACACGCATCCTGACGAACCCTCGACCTCTCTCCCTCCTTCCTCCCTCCGCTTCTCCACGCTTCCCTGCCGCTTTCCCTGCCCGCCTCTACTGGTTGGACAACCTCACTGCATCCCTGCTCCTCTCCTCCGCATCATCCCATCCTCCCTCCTTCTCCTCCCCTCCCGCTCCCCTGCCGTTCTTGCTGCCAGCCTCACTGGCATTTTCAGCATTTCCACCGCATTTCCAGAGGAATTTTTGTGGCCTGGTCGCCCATCATCTGCGCCAAGCGAATGCAATGGCAGAACTTGATGCGGAGACAGCGATGGCGGCGGCGGCGATGAGTGTCATGTAGAGTGTGCAGGAGAAGAACAGGATGCAGGAGAAGAACAGGATAGTAGAGAGGAGGAGAGAGGAGGAGAGAGGAGGAGAGAGGAGGAGAGAGGAGGAGAGAGGAGGAGAGAGGAGGAGAGAGGAGGAGAGAGGAGGAGAGAGGAGGAGAGTGAAGGCGAATGCGATTGATGCCTGGACAGATGCTGGAGATCTCAGTGGTGCTGGGACCCGATAACGACGCCATTCCTCTTCTCTCTCCTCCTTGCAGGCAACACTAACATCACACGAATGAGAGCGACTCTGCTGATTGTGCATGCGGCAGAGCTGTGCCGTTTGATGCCTGGCAAGCCATGAAGATGCTGGAAGAACAGTTGGTGTCCTCATGTACACCGGAGAGAAGGGAAACTACGCAGGAAGAAGAGAAAGCTTCTTCCGATGACATGTGCGTTCCTCTTTGATGTCCTGTTGCATCTGATGCATCATGGTTCATAGGATGGTAGAGGAGCAAGGGGTGGCGACGAACCGAGTGATACCTCGCTGCTCCTCCATTGGCTCATTCTGACCGCAAGAGTAGTCTCCGTCTTACAACTCAGATGAGCCGATGCAGACTCTGATCGCCCCACAAGTTCCCCCAGCAGATCCCTACCTGCTTGTGCGGTGAGAGGCGACACCAGCTGGTTCTGAGCTGACTGCAACTGCAGCGAGCGGTGGCCTGCTGCTATCAAGCTGAGAAGCCGCTGCTTCTCCTTTCCGAAACCCTCCCATCGCAGGAACGGCCGGCATGTGAGTAGATGTTGAATGTGTTGCAGTCTCAGCTCGGTGATACCGGGTAGATTCTCTACCTGATACGCAAATCGAGGAGGGTATGCGACAACCTTGCGCTGTCGGTATGTTGTTCCTCTACCTCCCTCAACTTAGTCTTCTTGCCGCAAGCATGCGCTGTGGATCTCTGACAAGCTCAAGCTTCCGCTCCTTGCTATGGTGGTGACACAGCGAGAGGGAGATCGCGAGGGCAACGGGACGAGTGAGACGACGAAGAAACGAATATCGAGAAAGAGGGCGTTTGAAACCAGTGCGATATGCTCGTTACGACACGCTCTTGCTGCTCTACATGTAAGCACAAGTAGCTGCGACGTGAAGGCTCATCATGGCCTCAGGTCCCTCTGATAGGCTTCGAGACAGAAAGCCCGTGGGTCTTGTTGGTGCAATGGGCCGTCGTGACTGAGACGCACATGATCATCGCGGGTGAGTAGTCTTGGTCTTGACGCGAGACTTGACGCGAGTCAAAGATGACGTCGACTTCGATCCCTCGCTCGTCAAGGCCCCACCCGATGACGTCGAGTTCCCCTGCCCCTTCCACGGCATCGACTCTGACAGCATCTTTCCCCAACATCTCTACGCTGCATCGCTGGCGGAGGTGCGACGATGATTTTTGGATGCGTGAGAGAAACATGATGTGAAGGAGACGTTGGGGGACTGCGTGATGAGGAGGCGCAGCGAGGCTTCGAAGCTTGTCGCTCCCTTCCGTCTGGGAGGAAGCAGCCTACCTGAGCAGAAGAAAGGATCACCGAACAAGGAGCAGATTCTTCCTCTGCGAGCTGCGAATCTCGGGGTGCAAGCAGGGCTCTTCTGCAAGCCGACGTGTGGGGTCAACCCGTTAGAGCAGGTGAAGACGAGGACAAGGCTCCCCGCACGCCTGAAACCTCCTGCAGGCGATTCCTTCCGCAGACCTCGCGGAATTCTTTTTGAACTGGCCAGTCTACGTCAACAAGGAAGTGGGAGAAGCCATGGAGAAACGAAATGTCTCGACCGTCCGGATTGACTGGGACGGAGTCAAGTCAGAGCTTCAGGACTGGATAAAGTGCTGATAACGCTAGTGGTTCTCACTTGTTCATTCTTGCTGCAGGCTTGAAAGAGAAAGGTGCCCCGCAAGCGTCGAAGCCTTCACCTTGAATTCCTGTGAGACTTTCTCTTGTCCTGCTGACTCGTTGATGGGCGGCAGGCGAGGAGAAAGCTTTGCCGTACTTGCACCAGGCTTTGCTGGAGTCGCTGCAGGACAGCTCAAGCATTCCCAAGACGCAGCAGAGAAAGTCGGATCGTGTCCTGGCATTTCCCTATTCTCATGTAAGGAGACGCCAGCTGAAGTCACTTGCTGATCTTGCTTTGAGCAGGAAGACGAAGGAGAAGCACTCTACGAGGAGCTCGAGAGCTGCCTGAGCTCGGGCGTCGTCTCCTCCTGCAGGAACTTGATTTTCTCATCCTCCCTCGCTTGACTTGCCTGCGTTCAGGCTGCTTGCTCTCCTCCTCGACCTCCTCGACCTCCATGGCGACCTCAAAGTGCTGAAGTTGACCGGCGGGCTGACGCTAGACGCGCATGTCCAACCGAGCAAGGACGCGCCGGTGGCCGTGAGGATGGACGTTAGCAGGAACAGGATGCTCGTAGGAAAGCCACTTGAAGAGGAGGAGGGAAACCACCGCGAAGACTCGTGGGTGGAGATAGCGAAAGGGATGTGGGGGAGGAGCGAGGAGCTCGAGGAGCTGGAGTGAGCTGGTCGTGAGAGTGCGGCGGCTGTGGGTGATGTTGGGGCAGGTCAAGAAACTTCACGAGATCCAAAGGCGTCAAGCAGGTCCGTCAGCCCCAAGAGGCTCCAGGCACGCAGAGCTGACTCCCTCCCCCAGCTCGAGCTCGTTCTGCTGCGAAGAGAGCATGCGTCGGCCTTGAGCTACGTGCATCGGTCGAAGGTGAGAAGAGGAGGAAGCGAGGGCTGGTGTCGGAGCTGACCGAGAAAGGAAGGAGGAGGGGAAGGGCGTACTCTCAGCATCTTCGCTGCCCTCTTGGGTGCAGTTCGACCTGATAGCGTACGAATCTCTCTCAAGGTGAGGAGGGCGAGGAGCTTTCTGATGCAGCAGACCTGACCGTGGACAGCTCGAGAGACGCGACGGAGGAGGGAGAGGAGGAGGAGGAGAACATACTTCAGGGGACAACGAAAGACAAGACCTGGAACTGCCTGCAGGTAGGGGAGGGAGGAGGCGGGAGAGTCTCACCCCCTCTCAGCGCCGATTGGACCTCACGGGAAGGATCTCTTTTCCTACGCTCGGAGTGAGGCTGTCGGGCCCGCGGGTTTCGGCCTGACGGGTGGCAGGTGTGGGTCCAGTCGCTGCTCAGCTTGACGGGCGGACGGGCGGCGAAGGCTCTGGAGATGGGGAGGAGGATACTGCGAGAGATGTCGCACGACGGAGAGAAGGGGCCGGTCGCTGCTGGGGTGAAGGAGCACAGGAGGGTAGAGGAGAGTGAGGTGCCGCAGGTGATGGTAGAAGGTCTCGCGATGCTGCATAAGATTCCTCCTTCCTCTCAACGACTGCCCGTCCTCGGCCGCATCCCCCCAAAGAAGGTGAGCGATCGACATGCTTGTGACTAGGCTGACATGGGGAAGGTGGGAGAGGTCAAGTCAAGAGTCGGCGGGGAGCTGAGGTGCGCCCGCTAGCTTCCTGCCCTCTCTGAGACGCTCGCAGATGGTCGAGCTTCGTGGGTAGCTGGCTGAACAGCAGCAAGTGAAGTGCAATGCAGCGACATGAAGACACATGGAGGGGGAGATGAGGGGAGGAGGATGCGAGAGAGATGTGAGCTGAGTGTGTGGGAGTGAAAGTAGAGATGGTATTGTAAGATAACAGCTATTTGACATGAGACGAGTGTGACCGAATCTCCTTCTCTATCTGCTTCAGATAGATGGGAAGCTGAGAAGGGAAAAAGGTGTCACATGGAAGAAAGAAATCAAGTTACGAAAACAAGGCAACAAGTTCACAAGAGAGCAGGGAAATAGAGGTGGGAGGAGGTAGAAAAGGAAATATGGCGAGATAGAGAGAGAAGACAAATAAGATCACAGCTGGTTGATCCCAACTCACTCCAATGTTGCTGAACCATTTCACCACCCAGTGCGGAAGGCTTCCTTCCAGGTCGTTACGATACCTGAAGGTCAGGCGTCAACAATCCCACTTGGTCGGTCTCAGCATTACAGCAACCCGACGTCGACTCCTTTCCCGTCCTGCCGAGAAAGCGAGCAGAGGAGGGGGCAGGTGAACGAGATCAGAATGTAGCTGCTTCCTCTAGGCTCCCTCACCTTGGAAGGACGAATCTGCGAGTATTGCACGAAGTCCCTCACCCGCACCTGTCCCCCAGCTTAGACCGTGCTGGTCCTCAACAAGGAGTAGCAGCACCAGCGAGGGATCTCTTGCTATCAACACAGACTCCTCTGCCACAGTCTGCACAACCTTGAGCGTCTCGCGCAGGTCAACCCACTGACCTTGCTGACGGCGATGCACGAGCCATCCTCTCGGCAGACGATCCTCCGTCTACACCCGCCTGCGTCAGCCAAGGTTGCAGGAGCAAGCGACCGCACCTGAAGATGTACTCCCTGTCGGATAGAGGCCAAGGAAGGTCCGTCACCCACCGCACGACCTGATCGGTTTCATGGCTGTTGAAACCACATGAGTTCAGCTGCTGGCGCTGGGACTTTCTCGTTCCTCGAGATCACGTTCAAGGCGAGGCACGACGGGTCCCACGTCTTGCGCTGTGTGAAGTTCGTTCCTTCGAACGTGGCGAGCACCTGAACCCCTTGAGCTACCCTCAAGTGGACCGGTCATGCTCCCTACCGCGCTGCTCGTAACGTTGTGCAAGGTGCCGGAGGCTACGAAGGTTGTCGCTGCTGACCCTTCCTCGAGCTTTCCCCAAACGCGCAGACCGTCCGGCACGTGCCCTCGTGGCAGCTCCTTCCAGCTGGGGTAGGAGATGAGACCGCGAGAGGAGGAGCGGGAGGGAACCTCGAGTCGTAGGACACGTCAGGGATGTCTTGATGCAGCAGACCTGAGCCCAGGGTTACAGCTCGAGGGCAAGGGAGGAGGGGGAAAGGTTGGGGGAGGGGGAGGGGGAGGAGGTAGGTAGCTCTACCGTGGCATATGCTCATGTCCTCATCTGTGATGCTTCCGGTCCTGGTGGCTGATGAGAAAGCAGCATAGAAGCAGAGGATTCTCACTCAGACTTGGAAGGTGCGATCCAGCAGAAGACAAGAACAACAACGCAGAGGCGGAGGTACCTTGATGGCATTGACCTCCTCTTGCTTCTGCTCTCCTCACCCAAATGTCCTGTTCTCCTGCTCCTGCTCCTGCTCCTGCTCCTGCTCCTGCTCCTGCTCCTGCTCCTGCCTGAATTCCGCCCCTTAATTCCCTTCCCTTCCCTTCCCCCAATTTCTAGGGCAGAACTATTTCACCCCGGCTGCCCTATCTAGACTTTCGCTGCCCCCGTTATCCGTTGCCACCTTTGGTCTATGCTGGGCTGAAGATGGCGAGGGTGGAGGTACGGTCGGAGAACGTGCTGCTGGTCAAGAACTCAGCCTTCAAGTGGACCATCACCTGGCTCTTCTGCTTCCTCCTTCTCTTTGTTCCTGCCATCTTCTTCCTTGCCGCCGCCAACCAGCCGGTCGACAGCTCGAGCGTGCGAATCCCGACATGGATCGGGGCGGTGCTCCTGACCTTCGCCTTGATGTCCTTCCTGGTGCTCCTGCCTTTCACGATCGTGACGAACACGAGGATGGACAAGAACTTGGACTCGTTCAGGCAGGAGCATCAGCTTCTCAACTGCATCCCCTGCGTCTGCTACTCCTCCAGCGAGTTCGCCCTCTCAGAAATCGTGAGCATCCGGGTCGAGAGCTTCCAAGACAACTTTGTCGGAGAGGGCGAGGACTCTCAGGACAGAGCACAGTTCTCCTTCGGTGAGGGCGAGGACGAATACTTCGAGTCCAGGTACGGGATGAAATCGCGATCGCAAGTCGTCGTCTACTTCCAGCAGGACTCGCGCCCGGTCACTACCTTCACATCCGGCACCCCGTCATGCCTGCAGGTCAGGTCGAGCAGGATGACAGCTCATGACATCAAGACCCAGCTGGACAGGTTCCTGGGGCTCGAGGTGAACGTGCTGGAGATCAAAGACGGCAGTCAGCATCCCGACGATGTCTCGCACGATTCGCTTCCCAACGACCTCGAGAGCTTTCCCCGTCATTCGCCTCTTGTCGGCGACGAGGATGCAGGTCAAGTCTCCTACCTACATGCTGGCGTCGGGCAGCTGGACACGCCGATGGGGGGGATGGAGGTCATGGAAGTGCCGGCATACGTGAGGCCGCGGAGGAGGGTGGAGGGGCTCGCTGGTCCCGAGGGCGCGGGGAGAGGAACGGTGCAAGAGAGGATGGCGTACATGGAAGCAGACACGACAACATCCCTACCCCGAGGGTCCCGCAAGGTCGAAGAGCTCCAAGTGGCGCACGAGCTGAACCTGCCGGAGTCTCCCGTCGAGGTGCAACGAGCGTATCCCAAGAAGAAGAAACATGAGAGCGACGAGGAGCGGAGGCTCCGGAAGGCTCTGAAGAAGCAGGCGCTCAAGGACGAGACTCCTGAGCAGCGCGAGGCGAGGAAGGAGCTCAAGAAGTCGAGGAAGAACAGAGCCGACGCTGGTAGCGTCGCTGCGGGAGGTCAGGACGCGCTGGAAAGCCTCGAGGGTTTTGAGCATGACGGGGAAGGCAGAGGAGGAGGGAGCGGCAATGAGGCGGAGAGCTCTGACGATTGAGGTGTGTTTAGGTCTAGTGCACAAGTAGCTTGAGCTCAGCTCGTTCGGTTGCAAACTCCTTCCTCCAGCACTGGGGGACCCCCGTCCAACGGCAACTCTCGTCCGTACCTGACAGACGTCACGAGACTAACTATTCTTAACCCTCCGACTCACCCGCAGTGCAGCATGCACGTCAGGTCGCAGTCCTGGAGGAAGACAGTAATAAATTAGATCACAACTGCTTCCCTTCTCGCCTCCTCCTCCTCCTCCTCCTCCTCCTCCTCCTCCTCCTCCTCCTCCTCCTCCTCCTCCTCCTCCTCCTCCTCCTCCTCCTCCTCCTCCTCCCTCTCAAAACGAAGAAAAAACGACATCTAACAACACGATATCTCATCTTTGCCTTCCATGTCCTCCTCGCTCTATTCTTTCACCTCATAGTTCAACGATGAACTTGGCAAGAGTGACGTCGCCACGCAACGACCCTGACAGCAGTCGAAGCAGAGATCCATGTCGACCCACGAGTAGGTCTGCAGAGTTTGATCAGAGCAGCAGCAGCAGGAATGATGACTAAGTCAAGAGGAGGAGGAGAGATGATCATTAAACCAAGACCTTGGGGGAGCATTCGGTGAGGAACGTCGAGGTCTGTGTGGGGCTGGCGCCTCCTGAAGCAGAGGAGGTGCTGCTGGTCACTGAGCCAGAGAGGAGCTTGGAGTTAGGATCGGAGGCTTGCTTGACGAGGTTGGCTCCCAGTTGCTCTGCAAAGATGTCAAGATGAGGTGGGAAAGCTCGTGGCTGGTGCCTGGGGTCGGAGCAGTCGGGCTGAAAGGGTCAGGGAGGATAACAAAAGTGACGATGATGCTTCCCGCTGCGATGCTGGCACAGCAAGTCAGTCGCTCCCACTCAGCTGCCGACGCTCTCGCCTCGTGATGTTGATTCGGGAGGCAGAGATGCTGACGGCGTTGGCCACGTCCTGGGCGAACTGACGCTTGAAATTGTCCCGCTCCACACTGGGACGAACTTGTTAAAGGGGAACAGAGAATGGAGAGAAGGCGATGAAAGAGAAGACGTTCTAGTCCAGGTGAAAATCGACCAAACAGGATGAAAGAAGAGGGTGAAATATCAAAGCATCGAGGCAGAAAGAGGAGCGGAGTGGAAGGTTGGATGATTGCCTGCCATCGGGGATGGCTGCGATGTCTTTGTTGAGAGTGATGGCTACTGTCACAGGAGGAGGAATCTGCAGCAAGGAAGAGGTCAGCGAGCATCGAGGAGGTTGGAGAGGAGTAGCAATTAGAGCGTTCCGACGTCACCTGAGTAAACTTGGACTGCAGAGTTTTCAATGTCGAGACTTGAGCACCTCCACTCCATGAGGACCCGACGCTCGCCTGCTGGCAGTTCACGAGGAAGGAAGGGGTAAGTGAGAGTGAGAGCACCTGGATGTATCCGGACAAAGTTTGGCCTGAAGAAGGGATGAAGATGCAGGTCCCTGCAGTTTTTTGACGCGTGAGACGAGAAGCAAACAAGGGTTGACGAGGACACTATTATTCTCCTCTCATCTCTTCATCCCTTTCTCGCTTCCCCTCACCTGAGTTTCCTTGCCAGGTAAAGGAATTGCACGCGATGATATCGTTGTCGGTATTGATCAGTACGATATTGATTTCCGAGCTGTTCTGTCCGAAGTTTTCCCCGTAAATCCGCACCTTGGCAGGCAGAGAGCCAGGGACGAGGTTGGGAACAACGAGGAGAATGTTGGGCTTGGAGTATTTGATCACCGCAGCCCCCACGTTGAAATACTCCAGGCATCCCTGCCTGCAAGCACCTGCTCAGCGCAAGCAGGAGACGCGCGAGAGACTCACCTGAAGTAAAGCACAAACTTCTGAACAGCTCCCACTCCAGCTGGGGCCTCGCAAACGAGCCTCGTGCCGCCGATGTCGAGGGAGCGAAGAACATTGCAGGCTCGAGAGCGAGCGAAGTCGATGTAGCCGGATGACGTCAGCTGCCCCAGCAGAAAGTCGTGACCCTCTCCTCCTATGCCCATCCCTAGCGCCGCCAGCTCCATCACCGTCCCTCCGATGGTCGGAACGGTACGGGGAGTGACAGCGAGAGCTTTGACCTGGTAGTAGAGGAAGGAGCTCACGCCCGCTGTGTTGAAGGCGGCGACTCGGAAGAAAAACTGCCGGCGAGAGGAGACGAACGAGCTGACTGGCCAGGTGACGACGCTAACGGCTGACCCCTGCTGGTGAAGCTGAGCTGAGGTGCCGTAGGACCCTCTCTCAACGAAAGCTGTACTGGCATCGAGCACGGCGAGCACCCACAAGAGCTCACTGTCAACGCGAAGGAGAAGGTTGACACTCAGTCCCGACGTGTCGGAGACTTTGAGGGTCTGAGACGTGGAGGAGAGGGCGGTAAGAAGGCGTGTCTGGAGCCTTGACGGGAAGTGGAGAGGATCGCCAGGGGAGGCGAGGAGGAGCGAGTGAGGCAGAGGGCTGACACTACCGAACTGAAAGCCTGCGAGCTTGTTGGAGGACGAGCACATGCAGTTTGCCTGACAGGATCCTTCCAGGGTGTCGCAGGAGACGTATCCCACCCCTGCTCGTGTCTGCGTTGACACCACAGCGCTCTGAGCCGTGCGGAGGCCGCTGGTGTAAACAACCCCGAGAGGGTTGCACCCCAACTCCCAGAAAGAGGCGCCGAGAGGGCAGCTGCTGGCTACCTTGTTGTCGATCCCTCCTCCCACTGACCAGTCCGTAGCGCTCGGATACGCCAGCGCTATACTCGTGCAGACACACTCTCTGCCGGGATCAGGTGACCCTGCGGAGGTTCCATTGGCAAGGCAAGAGCAGTTGGCGCCCCCAAGGACGCTAACATGCTCGCTCTTGAGCGATCGAAACCCTCGATCTACAAGCAAGGAAGAGCGGAACATGCTCTGATCGCATCCCTCCTCCATCACCAGCACCTGATACACCAGCATCACCTCCTCGTCCACCTTGATGAATTTCTTCTCCAGCCATCGCCACTCGCCACACAGGCCGATCTCGTTGCCTTCCTTGCCGATGTCATGGGTCAGGTAGGCGATCGGTGAGCTTGTTTGCAGCAAGGGAAGGTCAAAGTTGTCCGACACGCTGGTGGTTTGCACGAACGACTTCCACGCGGGATCCGTGGAGACCTGAGGGACGTGAGGTCAGAGGAGACGCTGAGCACTAGGGGGGGGGGGGCGAACCTGCACGATGAAGCCCAGGCGAGGCCGGTGAAGGAGAGGAGAAGGAGAAAGCCAATTGAGGCTGAACTGAAGCAGCCAACCTTTCATGCTCACAGCCCTTGCCTCCTGCTGCCACGTCAGCCACAGAACGAGTGGCTTCCTAACTCACGGGTTGAGGGCAGAGCAGTGAGCCTGAGGGAAGGTAGACAGAGTAGAGAACTCCAGGAGCTGCTGATTTCCCTTGCGCCACGAAGAGCGAAAGAGTGGATAAGTTTTGTGACCATGAGCCATGATCGAAGATGGGATGGAAAGGAGCCGAAGTAGCAACGAAGGTGACGTTCTGTTCCACAAGAGGTTTGACGCTCTCGTTTCTAATACTTGCCTCGCAGCTTGGACAGAACTGGAGCAACCTAGTAAAAGAGTTAGACAAACTGGTGACCTTCTTGATTTTCGCACTCGCTCCCTTGGAAGCCATTCAGCTCGAAGTACACCGTCTCCTCCTCCCCAAGATAGGAGTCCAGCTGAAAGTGCAGGCCCAACTCGCACCAGTCGGCAGCTGACACCCGCTCGGGATAGTAAGTCACGCTCGCGTTCACGGAGCCCTGCGCGATCTGACAGAAGGTCACTAAGGGCATAAGCTCGGGGAGATGAACCTGAGAAAAGTAGGCCGGGGCTTCAGGAGCGAGGACCGCGCGGTTGTTGAGGTATGATGAGATCGAGGCGCTTCGGAACCTCGCGTTGTACGAGAAGATCCGAAACTTGTAGATCTTCCCCTCCAAGATGAAGTTGACGCCCCCCGGAAACTCTTGGTACCCTTGCAACGGACTGCCAGTCTGCGAGGTGAAGTTTGAGTATCTGCTGCCCTGATGGAAGAGGACGGTGGTTTTCTTCCTGCACTCGAGACATCAGAGACAGAAGCGCAACGAGTGGAGGCAACAGAAGCTTGTCGGGTAGAGGGAAAATGGAGAGTGTCAAAAGAGGACATGATGTCCTATGGTTGGGAAGAAGAATGGAATGACAGGAGGGAGGGAGGGAGGGAGGGAGGGGGAGCGAGCGAGAGAGAGAGAGAGAGAGAGAGAGAGAGGGACAGTAAGGAACAGACCTGCTGAATACTTCACATTTGACAGTCAACGATGAGTAAGGCTGCAACAGCACGACGTTTGTGACCTGCTCGTATGCCGTCAGGTATCTCTGTTGAGTCATTGCACGGAAACCTCAAAAATCAAAGTTTTCTCCGCTGGAATTGCATTCTGAGCGACGATAGTGAGAGACAGATCGGACGAGTTGAAAGTAGAAGGCCATTCGAAACTTTCCGTGTCCACAGAAACTCTAGAAGTGGAAATGGAAAGCTGGGAGCTGGTCGAGAGAGCGGGGAACTGAAGGAAGAGGACGTCACCAGCGTTGATCGCCTGGCGTCTGATGCCCTTCATCCTCATCCCCAAGGTTGACGACGAGTTGGAGGAAGCGTTGGTCGCGACAAGGAGGAAGGAGCGATCAGTACCGACGGTCAGGATGCACGGGTTAGACGATGACGTCAGCGATTCACAGCCAGCGTTGAGTTGGGCTGAGCTCGTTGTCGATCCAACTCGGAGGGGACCGCTCCAGAACAGATCCGACGGGCTTGCGTCTTCTATCTTGGGCAGGATGAAGGTATCTTCTGACAAACAAGACTGATAGGTGGTGCTGTTTGAGAAGCAGGTATCAGTTTGCAATGAGTTGCCCACGAAGACTCCTTGCAAAACATTTGGATACAAGAAAGTGCCTATCTGACTTGCGTTGGTGGATACAAAACCATCTTGCAAGATGGAGTCAGGAACTGCAGAGGGCAGGCAGATGTCTACAAGTGCATTGGCCTGGCAAGTTTGCTGTGTGGCGTCCCAATCACAGCACCGGAGGCCTCCGAGAGAGAAGATGGACAAGCAGAAAGAACGAGAGTAGTTCATCCCGGAACAAATCTTTGAGGACTGTTGACCGTAAGGAATTTCGAGCGAGATGTTGCAGTTGTCAGGAACGACAACATCGAGCGGGGCGTACATGATCAGTTCTCTACCCTCCTTCACTGTGAGCTGAAGCAAAGACTCTTGCGGAAGAACCTCCAACGAGAAAGGACTCTGTTCAGCTAACGCGCATGTGTACGATGATTTCAGCCTTAAATCTGCTGTAAACTTGGGCAGCGGCAGCACAAGCATGTCGCCAGCGAGCATTTGCCTGCTGGGAATCAGATTGAGCGTGAGAGCGAATGACGTAGAAGAGCTCTGGTTGTACTTGACAAGAACCTCTTCCCCGCGACCTCCCCCAAGCTGATAGTCGGATCCGAGCTGCTTGGGAGTGGCAAAGTTGGGATGCACGTGCTGTGTCTTAGGAAGACAAGAAGAGTCCGAGCAACGGTCAACCTCGAGGATGAAACCGGAGAGAGGCTTCGCGCCGCTGATGGAGGGAGGATCAAACTCCACGCGGAATCCGAGAGATCCGTAGTTGGAGACTTTGAAGTTGGACGGAGAGTCAGGAGGGCCGAACAGATCAAAGAAGCTCGAGTCCGCCACAGCAAAGAGCTTGTTGTACCCCGTCGGGTCGGAGGTGCTGATGCCGCAGAGGAAAGAAAGTTTCAAGTCGACCTGCACTGTCTCGTTGAGAGCCCCGTCAATCCGAAGGTCCAGATATTGAAATCCAACAAATTGCAAGCTGTCGCTCCACTTCAACTCAACCCCGTAGTTGCGGTCTGTTTCGTCAGCAAACGTGGCGTAATAAGGGCCATTGCCGGCTGCCAGGCTCTGGGCAACGGCAGAGAAGTAAGTTTGAGAGACAGGAGAAGAGGAGCCGGTGAGCACAAGGCCCTGACCGGCGCACCCTCCTCCTCCGCAAGCATCTGACTTGATGATCGCTGTCAAGGGGGCATGCCCATGCCTGCCCCAGTTCCTGTCAAAGGTGTAGCCGTCTCCAAGGACCTTGATGATGGGCTGATTCTTGAACGCAAAGCCATAGGGAACACCGTCAGGAGTCCCTAGCGTGAAGTCACCTCCGAGCAGCCCGACATCGAGTCCCTCCCCTCCAGGACTTTGAGTCACAGACAATGTCGGCAGCACGAAAAAGCTGTTGTTGACTCCTGCTGCTTGCCACTTAGGATCAGGCATGTCTTGCACTCCAGTGCTATGCTGACTAGTAACGCTGTACGACAGAGAGTTTGAGGAGTCAAAGACGAATCGCAGACGATAGCCGGCTCCGAACACATACTTCACCATGAGGCCTGAGAACGTCGCTTTCCCTTCCGAAACGCTCACCAGCGTCGTACCTTGCAAAGTGCCCAAATAGCTTGTACTACTAGAACAACTTCCTAACTTATAAGTCGCACAGTAGGCCTGGGCCACAGAGGCACAGGGAGGAACAGTGTAGTCGTACGGGGCAGACTGAGCTGAAGGTGAACTGTCCTGGCACTTGAACAGGCGAACAAGCATGCAGGAGTCACAATTGGAGCCTGTAAGAGTGGCACCTGATGAATCAGTGAGGTTGACGTTGATGATGCCGGGAAGACCAGCCACGTTCGCAGTGTCGTTGTTAGCTCCATCAAGATGCACGACGGATGGAACATTTCTCACATCTGACTCACTGTATTCATACAAGACATACTGCTCGCTGTAACTCAAAACCATCTTGGCCGGGCTCAATTGAAAGGTTCCTGTTGTCCGCACAGCAAAGGAATAGTTGAGAAACGACAACTCATATCCCAGCTGGAAGTATAGCCCTGCAAGACCGCTCATGTATAACTTGAAATTCGCTGAAACGCCATGAAATGAGCTGATCGTCACTGCTGATGTGTGATCAGTCGAGCCTTGGACGCTCAAGAAGCTCTGAAGGTTGTAGGAGAGGTCCGAAGACGTCGATGAGTCCATGTTTCCAGCCTTTAATCCTGTCCACAAGTAGGCACTGACCGCGACATTTTCATTCGAGTGAATGTACTCGATTCGATTTGAGCCCCAGAGCTCAACAGTGTAGTTTCCCAAGTAAGTGTTTGCATCTTGCACAAGATAATCAGCACTCGAGTGTTGTGATGAGCTGGTCCCTGTCTGATATACCTTGATAAGTGTAGGCCTCACCAAGAAAGATGACGCTGTTGTTTTCTGAACCACATCATTGTCGGTCTTAAAAGTAAGATTGAATGGGTAAGCTGATGATACAGCTTTCGTTACAGCAACATTTGCAAAGGAAAACTTCCCATTGACGAGGGAGCTTGGGGAAGCCCCTGTCAAGTACGTGCTGTTCAGGAGCGAACCATCTTGCAACAAGTAAGCCTGCATTCCGTTGGCATAAGTGGAATAGATCTTTCCGTCGTAGAAACCTTTAACAACAAAGATCAATGTTAGTGCCCCAATATGACTTTTAGAAAAAGCTACAATCACCTGGAAACTGATTGCCGCTTGAGCTAGAAACACATTTCGCACGTACAGAACAAGTATTTCCTCCGGTCGCGATGAACTTTTTTCCATCCGCGGACACTTCATATCCGCATTGCCTTCTTTCACACTGACAGTCACAAGTCTTGACGCAATCACAACCACAGGAATACTGTTGGCAACCGCAGCTGCAAGGATTCGGGATACAACTGCAAGAGTAGTTGATTGCGATGCAAGTACAGTAGTATGTCTCATTGTTCTCTGACGGCGGTGTGTATGGGATTCCATCCACGGAACAGTTGCAGCCCGAGTGGTTTCCAGAAGCATTGTAGACCGTTGGGGGAGTGATAGGCACTCCGTCGCTAGAACAGTTACAATCTGGTGAATCACCTTGGACTTCATAGATGGTCTGCGGAGTGATGGCATAGCCTGTTTCATTGCAAGAGCAGCTTCGGTCACCTCCGCTGCAGTTGCCGACAGGATAGAACCTCCCTGAGGGAGTGATTGCGACACCGTCCCATGCTGTACACGAGCAGTTTCCTCGTGCTATCTGGTCGTTGCAAGAACCCTGAGGGCTCCACAACCCCTGGGCTTCAACCCCGTCAACAAACGGAACACCAGATCCGTTGCAGCTGCACCCACTGCAGTTGGACGACCCGATGTACCACTCACCTATTCCTGTCACTTCGACTTGTACCTCACCCACGCAGCCCAGACATTGAGATTCGTTGCCCCATACCCCAACACCTGACGTCTCATCACCGTCACATCCTGCTCCAGCAACCTGGGCGCAATAAACATCTACTTCAAGAGATCCTGAAGATAACACTTGATCTACGATCTCCGGGCTTTTGAAGCTTTCTCCCAAGATCACAAGATATCCAGATTCAATTCCAGTGGCTGTATCAGATGCCGAAATGTTGTAGTTTGACGCCAGGAGGCCGTAAGTCCAATCCCCGCTTTGACTGAAGACTGGACAGCCTATCGAAGAATAAAACCTTGCCGCGAGAATGACAACGATGCAGGTTAAAGCAAGCTTGCGCATCGTAAGGGAATCCAAGGTGATATCAGGTAACCTGCAATCAATGAAAGGGTGACATGACCTCGCTCGTACAAACTCCCAGTGACGCCGTCGTGACTCGTGGTGACCGACTCTTAGCTGGGTGTCACTGCCTCTCTTCCTTGACTCGTGGTGACCGACTCTTAGCTTGGTGTCACTGTCTCTCTTCCTTGACTCGTGGTGACCGACTCTTAGCTGGGTGTCACTGCCTCTCTTCCTTGACTCGTGGTGACCGACTCTTAGCTGGGTGTCACTGCCTCTCTTCCTTGACTCGTGGTGACCGACTCTTAGCTTGGTGTCACTGTCTCTCTTCCTTGCTTGTCTCTCTGCCTCGCTTGTCTTCTCCTCGTGGCGTCTTGAGCTGATTCTTCAACATTTTCTAGCAGCGCAGCTCGGTTGTAGGATAAGTCGTTGTATCGTTGACCCACCCACAGCCGTTCAAAGTTATAAAAGACCCTATGCAATGAGGCTGAAACTACCGGTGCTTGATGACCCTACCCCCCTAAGCTTCGTGCTTGTCAACATATCGACAACTGTCTTGAAGTGGAAACAGAGGCGAGGCCGTGACAGAAAGCTAGTACCGCAGTGCCTCGCCGGCCCCCAGGCCGGCCCCGGACTGAGACAGACTGACGGACTCCCGGGAGGCCCGGCCGTTTGGTCGCCTCGTTGAATGCTTGTTCTGTTGGTTTAGTTAGGCTTGTTCTGTTGGTTTAGTTAGGCTTGTTCTGTTGGTTTAGTTAGGCTTGTTTTGTTAGTTTAGTTAGCGGCTTGTTTTGTTGGTTTAGACGGTTAGACTTGTTTTGTTGGTTTAGTTAGGCTTGTTTTGAAAGCAGAAGTTGAGGAGCACACTGAGAGATAGAGGCTGCATGCTAGGATGTAAAACCCAAGCATCCAGACCGTCATGCCACAGCCTGGAGCACCGTCTCAGCAAGACGGCTAGGAAGGTCCTGTCTTGGTTTACAGGATAGTTTTACGGTTTCAACGGTTTAACTAGGCTTGTTTTGTTGACCGGGTTTAGCTAGGCTTGTTTTGTTGGTTTAGCTAGGCTTGTTCTGTTGGTTTAGCTAGGCTTTGTTGGTTTAGCTAGGCTTGTTTTGTTGGTTTAGCTAGGCTTGTTCTGTTGTTTTAGCTAGGCTTGTTTTGTTGGTTTAGCTAGTTGGTTTAGCTAGGCTTGTTCTGTTGGTTTAAGACGGAATACAAGTTTGTTAGACTTGTACTAGTCCAAAGTCACGCAGATCTCACATCGACCTTAGTTGTAACAAGACAGTTTTTGCTCAAGACCGAGTTTAATGCACACAAATCCAGAATTGAGGAGCACATGAGAGATAGACTGTATGCTAGGATGTGAAACCCAAGCATCCAGACATGAGAGGACCTTAGCAAGACGGCTAGGAAAGCCCCCTCTTCGTCCACACACGCTACATTGGCCGCCTCGCAAACACGTAAGTCGTCTTGGTTTACAGGAGAGTTTTTGTTAACTCGGCGCTATCTGACTGGCACGGCTGGCATACGTTCCATCCTCCCCCCGAGTTTCTGAAATAGTACGTTACATCGGACGTCAGAAAGTCACACAAACAAGCTTGAAGAGAATGTCAGCAGAGTTCCAAGTCAAGATACGATGATACAACGTCAAGTTCACAGTCATGCTGAGTGGGCAATAACCATTCAAGGATTGTCCATTCTGAAGAAGAATTTCATGCAGGGCTAGTGCAGAGATAAGGGAGATGCCTGGCGAGCTGATGCAATGACGAGAGAAGGAGGATAAGATAAGAGAGTCTGAGGAGAGAACTTCGGAGTTCAGATAACAGAGAGAGAGAGAGAGAGAGCGTGCCCGCCGGCATTTGAAGACCAAAAGATAAATTTTGAACCGTAAAGAACTTGTGACCAGAGATTGCTGCCGCGAGATGGAACATCCGTTTCAAGGCATTCGAAGATTGTTGTGCAGTTGTACCTTGTTCGCCGATCCAGAAGTAGCTCCAGTTATGCATGCCACAGCCTAGCTCCATGACATGAAAACTTCCGCCAGATCTCCTGGTAGTTCCATTTGATCCTACTCAAAGATCAAGAAGATTAAAATCGAATCAGCTTCAAGTGCGTTTCCACACGGTTAAGCAGATATTCGACCGACCAATCTGGCTGGGGAAAGGCTTGTTTTTCCTATTCGAAGATCAATCAAACAAATTGAGGCTGAGATAGGCCTAAACAACTTGCGGCTAGAAAGAGAGCCTGATTGAAGAGAGGAGTCATCCGAATGTGTACAGCTTGATAGAATTTGCATGAATTTTCAACAGCAACGGGAAAACAATACCAAGAAAGAAAAAACTCCAGTAAACAATTCAACTAACCAAATATAAGATCAACATGATTGAGCATGTAATCGAGGCTCATAACCGACGGAATACAAGTTTGTTAGACTTGTACTAGTCCAAAGTCACGCAGATCTCACATCGACCTTAGTTGTAACAAGACAGTTTTTGCTCAAGACCGAGTTTAATGCACACAAATCCAGAATTGAGGAGCACATGAGAGATAGACTGTATGCTAGGATGTGAAACCCAAGCATCCAGACATGAGAGGACCTTAGCAAGACGCCTCTTCGTCCACACACGCTACATTGGCCGCCTCGCAAACACGTAAGTCGTCTTGGTTTACAGGAGAGTTTTTGTTAACTCGGCGCTATCTGACTGGCACGGCTGGCATACGTTCCATCAGTTTAGCTAGGCTTGTTCTGTTGGTTTAGCTAGGCTTGTTCTGTTGGTTTAGCTAGGCTTGTTCTGTTGGTTTAGCTAGGCTTGTTCTGTTGGTTTAGCTAGGCTTGTTTTGTTGGTTTAGCTAGGCTTGTTTGTGGTTTAGTCTGGTTTAGTCAGGCTTGTTCTGTTGGTTTAGCTAGGCTCAGTGTTTTGTTAGTTGTTCTGTTGGTTTAGCTAGGCTTGTCACGAGTCTGTTGGTTTAGCTAGGCTTGTTCTGTTGGTTTAGCTAGGCTTGTTCTGTTGGTTTAGTTAGGCTTACTCACAGGCTGACCACTGAAGGTCGTAGTTGAACCCTTGGCCATGCCCACGAAAGAGCGGGAGGAGGCGGAGGAGATGGGCGGGAGAGAGGAGGAGACGGCAGCGAAGAAGCCTCGGAGGCTCATCGAACACTCGACCGACGTCCTTCCGCTGCATTCCGGCAACGGCCGCGCTCAGCTAAAGGGAAGGAGGGATGTGCAAGGCTGGAATTCGTGCGGGTTGACCTTATCATCCTGCAGCGACGATGCAGCGAGACTGATCGACTTGTCGATAGAGCAAGTGATCGGATGGTTCGGAGATCCTTACCAGACTGCAGTGTTGTCTTCAGAGGCTGATCCATGCTGTGTGGTTCCCTACTGCATCATGCTGTGGCTCAAGTACCTGGGGTCTTCAGCGGGGGAGGACGATCCTGTGATCATTGAAACCATAGGCAAGGCAGAGAAGGCGCTAAGTGAACGAGCTCATAGTGAACGAGAAATCCTCCTCTTCACCTGCCTGAAAGAATTGAGTGAGGGGAAGTTTGAAGAATCACTGCTTCTTGTTGAAGATTATCTGTTACAGTACCCGTCGGATGCGATGGGCTTGAAGCTTCAGAATGATCTTTGTTACTTCACTGGGCAGAACTTCCGCATGAGGGATGGAGTGGCTCGATGCCTGCCTGACCTTGATGACGAGACGCGGTTTTACGGGTACATGCTGGGGATGTATGCTTTTGTGCTAGAAGAGGCGTTCGACTACGACAAGGTCGAACTGACTTGCGAGGCCTTGCAAGGGTGAAGTGACGTCGATCGCAGGCGCAGCAGTACGCTCAAAGAGCCTTGCAGTAACTTCACGTGAAGACAATGCTGAGCTGTTGCTGATCCGCAGCCTGCAGGAAAAACTCGAAAGACGTGTGGGCGATTCATGCGATGGCGCATACGTTGGAGATGCAGGTGGATGAAACTGGTTTGACATGCAGATGTGCCTTCTTATCTTGAGCTGTAGGGGAAGGCGGAGGAGATGATCAAACTCCTTGAAGAGAGCAAAGAGCATTGGCAAGATTCCAACTTGAGGAATTGAGCATGTTACTCTCGCGCTCAATGAAGAATGAATTTCCAACAGGTGTCACATCAGTTGGCATCTAGCGCTATGCTATGTTGATCTTGGTATCGTTTTTGTTCCTTTCCTCTAACAGCTGATTCTAGCTATTTGGTTCCAGGCCAATATGATCAAGCCTTGAGCGTGTACGATATGCAAATAGGTACTGAGTTCATTCGTGACTTGTTCAGTCATAATGTGTTTCAAGCATCGAATATAGAATCTCTTGGGGTTTTTGCGCTCGTAGACTGCTCTCAACTGCTACAAGTAATCGTGTATTGCTGCCAGCTCTTCACTGACGTTTGACACAGCGATTAGAATTCGAAGGGTTTCAAGTGGGCAATCGTTGGGAAGCAGTTTGGCCGCTGGTAAGCCGCTGCTATGCCGGAGGTCTGAGGGGAGCATGTGACGACTGCTTGGAGTGGATGAAGCATGCCGGGGATCACAGACTTGCCTTCAACGATGCTCACATCGCGCTGGCTGTCGGAGCGAGGTGACGCTGTTCAGTTCATGCGGCAGTAATGACGAGTTGCACCAGTGGCAATCTCGTCATTCAAAGGGAGACACTTGCTGCTTGGGAGAAATTTTGCCTTGATAGGAAGGATGATTCTCGAGCGTAAGGAGTAGATGTTCAGTGATTGTGCTGCTGACTTCTGTTGCAGATCGCTTGTCAATCTTCGTAATGTGTGCATTCCCCTTCTTCGTGCAGTGTTGGCATACAGGTTTGCTCGGGATCATGCCGATCTGGTCTGATCTGAATTCTTGGCAGGAGTTGTCGGTTTGACGATTGCGTGAATGAACTTCTCAGAGTTCGCTACCAACTCTACATGATCGGTCTTTCTACTTCCTTCTCTTTGTCCACTGCCAACCTCATTCTCTTCGTACAGGTGGCAGCAATGCTCAACGGGTGAAATCTCACTGGCTATTTGCTGGAGAAGGTGACCTATCTTTACAGGAAGTATTCTTTCTCTTGTTGATTCGAGCGGGTCTGGCAAGCAAGAATGTGTCCTTGCAAGGTTTTCAATACAAGGTTTCTCACGATTGTGTTTACAGAAGAAATTCATTTCCCTTGTCAAGCAGCTTGTCAATGAGGTATGAATTCATCGAAATCACCACACATACTGACTTATTCTGCGATTGTCGACGAACAGAAAATGGCAACTGACACCCAATCAAGAATGATGAAACGACTTCTGGTGTCTGTCTAGTGAGAGGGAGTTGTGATTCACTTCGACTTGATGTCCTCGCATGTCACAGTCCTTTTAGTTGATAAATCTCATTGATTTACTTGAAGTAGAAGCATTCTAATGAAACAAGGGAAATTCTTTCTTCAAAAAGTAGTGTTGGAGGATAGTCGCAACGAACGTGACGGTTGGTACTGATGTTCAACCTTGTGCATGTTCGAAGAATGCGTGTCTGCGGTCTGCTTAATTGTATCTGCTGAATCCGTCGGATCGCTCGGCCTGACCCTCAACCACTCAATTGTTTCTTCAACCCTCCATGTCCTCTCATCATACCTGTGTAGAGCCATCTTGTCAAACTCGGTGTGCAGCAGGGAGGCGTTGCTGGAGAAACAGGTCAACCGAGAGAGACCTGAAGAGGCAATCACCAGCTCTCTGTCTCTCTTCGTCTCGCCCCTGCGACTTGGTTGAGGTCTTGGCTGACCTGAGACTTCAAGGTCAGGGTACCGCGTTTCATCTCTCTCAGCAGACCATCGACGGTGACAGGTTCTCTCTGCACGCATCGTCTTGCAGGGTAGTCAGAGCTGATTGCGAGCTGTCAGAAGCCTCATCACTTGGCAACGTGAGATGGTTGTCTGCTCTCTGAGTAACATGTACAGAACTGAACCATGATAGCTGCAAAACCTGCGCAAGGAGTCAGGCAGGGAAAAGCTGCCAAGCAAGAACGTTCTTGATGTGCCGGCATTCGGTCGTGAGGGTCTAGCGTGAGGAGCACGCTGAGAGTTTCGACAAAGATTCGTTTGACCTACAGCAGATTTCAGTGCAACGACTCCCCTCAGCTGCTGTCGTACATGCTCAAGCTGCTGCTCTTGGACCTCAATCCCCTTGCTGGACTGAAATCTTCTCTTGAGGCAGAGGCTTGTGATGACTTCCTCCAGTGTCCTCGTCTGCTTGGGCCAATCTTTGAAGTGCCTCAAGCAGTTCAAACCCAGCAGGTATTTCGGATTCCTTGGACTGCCGAGCAGATGAAAGATCCTCTTGAGTTGGTCGCTGTTGTAGTTGAAGTGCGATGGTTCCGAACATTTGCATCCGTAGTCTACCTTGCCCATCAGAGGACATTGACCGTTGAGCATCTCCAGAGCGATGACCCCAACTGACCATTCATCAATCTTGGATGAGTAAGACTCGGCTCCCATGATCAGCTCTGGTGCCCGATACCACAGCGTCGATACTTCATCTCTCACTACCATCTTGTCGTTTACAAACTCTCGTGCCAGGCCAAAGTCTCCAATCTTAACAGTTAAGTCTTTGAAAACAAGGATGTTTGCAGGTTTCAAATCGCGATGAACCACCCTTATCGAATGGAGATACTCGACTCCTTTGAGAATGTCAGTTGTGCACTTGAGTATCATCTGGAAACTCAAATTGCGCCTGCAAAAGAGGAACGTGTCAATTGTTTGCTGTCAGTGTCCACAAGGCTTACTGTTGCTTCTTGATGATGACGTGCAGATCTGTCAGGGCTTCTTCAAACACAATCACAGTTGAATCTGCAGTGGCGCCAAGCATGGAAACAATGTTTGGATGACTTCCAACAAGTTTCATCATTGCGATCTCTCGCTGATCATCCTTCAGAGCAGCACATCTAAGCAGCCTATCTCACCTTGAAAGCTTCTCTTCTCAACTTTCCCTATGGCAGTCGTCAACCAGAACAGTTGCAAACTCGCATGATTGAAGGTTACCGGGCTCTCTGTCTTTGCGTCCTCGGGGTCAAGATCTGCATCAGGCCAGACGACTTTCACAACAACTTCTTCTTTAGTGTCCAACACTGTTGCCTGCCAAACTCCACCATATGCGCCCTTCCCTATCCTCTCTGCAACCTGCAAACAGATGGTGACACGCGGAGCAGGGAGCAAACGAGAGCACCTCTAGCTCTGCTCTTCGAAACTTCTTGATGTTGAGAGAGTTTCTTCTCTGTCTGCCATCGCGATCGTCGGGACACTCGTTGCTGAAGTTTGGTGCCGATTGCCATGGTGTGGAGTTGTTCTGTGGTGCTGAGGAGACTCGAAAGATCCTTCCTGCCTCGCTGCCTGGACCTGCAGCTTCTCTCGCGCGCATGAGAGCATTGAGCTCTCCCTCCCTTCCTCCCGCAGCGCCGCGATCGCCCTCGCTCGCCATCCCCTCCCTCACTGCGGTCGGAAGGCCTTCATTGCAACCCTCCGCGAGTCGGGCCGCTCCCGGCTGAATCGCTTTACAATTGCGCTCAAGATGGCGGGGAGGAATGCAAGGCAGGCGGGGGTGGAGCGAGCGACTCCCGTAAGAGGGAGGGAGGGGAGCGAGCGAGCGAGCAAGCGAGGGAGGGAGGGAGGGGAGGGGAGGGGAAGGTGGGGGGGAGAGGGAGGGAGGGAGCAAGGGAGGGAGGGAGGACGGAAGGGGAGGGGAGGGGAGGGAGGAGGAGGGAGGGAAAGAAGGGCGGGGAGGGAGCCAGGGAGGAAGGGGGAGGGTCACTACTGGCACAAGTGATGAGTGAGCCTGATGCCTCTTCCTACCAGGACTGAAACTAGGACGGAGGATGGAGGGAGCAAAGAAGTAAGACAGCGTTGTAGAGGGAGCAATGGTAGCAGCAGCTTGCATCATGGAGGCTTAAAGTCCAAGACCGATTGCACTTGAAACATATAATACAAACTCAAAACTGAATTGCTACAGTATGTGAGACTAGAAGACAGAAACTGCTGTGGGTGGTGATTGTTTGGAACAAAAGCTGATAATGAGAGTTATCTGTGCCGTAAGCTCTTCATCTTTCCAGCTTCATCAAGTCATTGTCAACATTATCACGCCTACGTGGAGCCCAGCTATCTTGATGCGAAAGACATCCAGCAAGCTCACAGCAGGGCGAGAGCTGAGGGCTAGTCAAGAGAGATCCTCAGACCTGAGTCATATCTCCCCCAGCACTGAATCAGCAATCCATTCATCCCATACACATTCTTCAGGCCTGCTAGAGTTTCAAGAATATACTTGCCATAGTAAAATAGGTCAAGTTACAAAGTTGCCACAGTAGTACTCCGATCATCATAAGTTCGCCACGACAGGTCCCGGGCCCGGGTACACTCCCTAGTACGGTCGGGCCCGGGACCGAAGTACTCGGTACGGTCCGATCCCGCCGGAACGCGTTACAGTTACGGTGACCGTTCGCCGTCCGAGTCAAGCCTCGTACTACGGTACTAGGTAGTCACTGTACTCCTGGCCCGGCGGGTTCCGCACATGCTGGGTGACAGGAGTAAGATATAAGGAGATGCATGAGGAGATGGGACAGCTGATGGGACAGGAGATGCCAGGAGCGCAGATGGGAGCGGTGGTTGTGATGCTCCTCTTGGAGATACACGTGTCGACAGGCTTCACATCAACACCAGGAATGATACGGTTCACGCCTCAAAGCTCCTCTCCTTCCAAGGTTGGCCTCATTCTAGGCGCTCATCGTCGCAGCTGCGGGTCCCGAGATCAACAATCATGCTCAACACTGCAGAAGATACAAGACAGGAGAAGCTGGAGCAGAGCAAACAACAAACAATAGGCACCGCAACAGAAGGTTCAGAAAAGAAAATTTCCTGGAACGAGCTTTTTGCGATGCAAAAGGTTTTTGTTCAATGTGTGAAACATGTTCATTGAGCTACTTGTAGGATGAGCTATATGCAACGGTCAAAGGATACGGTCCTGCCGGGATCATATCCATCATCATAGTCGGTGGAATATTTTGGGCGCTGTATATCCCTGGTCAGTTACTGTTTCTCTGTTATGGATTCGCTGTTCTGATAGTCTAGATGATTCGACAGTAATCGTTTATGCGTATCACCAGGTACGTCATCATGCAGGGATGCGATGTTATGATTTGATTCTTATTGTTATTCTAGACTACTGGTGAATGGATATCTCCTACTTTGATTCTATTCCCAGTCGGTGCCACCAAAGTAGCAGTCACTGCTCTAGGCTTCTGGACAGCTGCAAGGTTTTTCCTTCCTGTTCGACTCGGTGCTGCACTTGCGATCACGTGAGACATGATCAGTCTCATATTGTTTCTTTTTTGCCTTTGATCACTTATGCAACGGTCCAGGCCATGGGTCAAGAAGAACATTGTGGACAAGCTATCTTCAAGGAAAGAGTAAGTATACCTCTGATGCCACACGGATCTCTTCTACGGCAACTTTCAACAAATGTGAATAAAATTGAAGCTAAAGAGGATTTTTGTAAAATCTGATCATTGCTAAGATTGAGCTCGGGAAAGAAACAATATTTTACTGTACGTACACTAGCCTATCATGAATGCTTTGCCTAGGTCTGTTGTTCTTGCCCTGGAGCGCTGCAATCACTGTCCAATCATCCTGGGACATATCCATTGGGAACTTCAGAATGTTCCACATAACCCCTTCAGTGCATGGAGGAGAAGTGAGCGAACCCGTATACCTTGAAGTCAGGTTAAAGGAAATCACCCTAGCCATCTCAGCAGTTGTATCACCTGTAGAAGTGTTCCAGAGAAATGGAAGTTGCGACTGCCTTGAAGCTAAACTTTGTGGTCAAATGGTGCGGAGTTCCTGAGAGAAGACATTTCGTCCTATCAGTTGAGAGATGACACGGTCGAATCACATCAGCGATGTCGCTGAGCCACATCGGGCTCTCATCACCGCTTCCTGATAAAATTCTATCAGCAAGATATTGATCATCACGGAAACAGAAAAGGTACCTGCTTGAAAAGAACCGATACAATCATTGTTTTGTTGTCATCAGAAACATGCTTCAACTGCACTTCCATATCGTAGAACTCTCCATCAATTGCATGCTCGGATGGCGTATGGAAATCAATGGCAGTCAATTTGTACTCTACATCATCGATTTTCATCTGCAAATGCATAAGAATGATTAGACCACTCTTTCAAAAGAAAAGACCGATGGATTCTTGTCGTCCGCAAAATCTGTCAACTCGAGGAAATGGCCATCGTATGCTATCTTGGCCTTGCTCGTTGATACGGTAACATTCTGATCCCCCTGGCATGGCTTGCCATCGCATTTCCATTCAAGTGGGGCCATATCTGTACCACTCTTGACATTTGACAATACAATGTTAATTGGTGATTGCTCTTTTCCAGACGCACACGCCTTCCAATCCCCCTGGGCAATTGGTTTCCCCCAAATAGACGGACCATCATTCTTGTAGGTCCATTCCAGGAGCGCTTGAGATCTGGCATTGCGAGAATTCCCTGCTAACATTGTACTTGGAAGAATTCCACGGGAACTAGAATACTTCTTCAAGGTAATATCTTCGGGCAGCGTTAAAGTGAGTTCAGTAGGAACACCTGAAATCAAACACTCACGAAAAAATCTCGAGAATGGAAATAACCTACCCTTCAATGTGATACTCTGTCCAGCTTTTCTATGACTAACTGCAGCAGTGACTGCAGCAAGGTTCTCTGTCCCAGATGCGTCCAGCAAAGGTTTAACACTGTCCAACTCCACTAATTCCTGTCGGGTGAAACGATTTTCAAGCCCTGCAAGTCCTCCGATCTTCGAGCTCGAGAGCTTCGGACTTCGCGAGACTTTCCATCCCTGATAAATAACATGAGGAAGATTCAAAATACAATCAGGTGATTGCGCTCGCAATACCTTTCCAGCTAACTCGACTTCAGGAGCTCGAAAAAACGCCATTAGTACATCGCGGCTAGCAGTTTCTTCTTTGTCTTTCCATGTGTTTGTGACTCCCGCAAAAGTAAGAATGCAGAGGAGGATAGCCAGGCCACCAAATACAAGCTTCTTTCTATCTTTTGCCGCTGTCTTGAACTCTCCGCCAGCGAATGTCGAATCCTTCAGAATACAATTATTGCAGAACAAGGGAGATCATGGCAAGACAAGGAGGCAACTTAAATAGGAAACAAAAGATATGGGATATCAAAAGTCGAGCAGAGCCTTACAGAGCTGGTGTAGACGACGAAAGCATGCCGCTCGTCGCTCTCGTCGCACTCTCCTCTCGCCATCTCAAGGGGAGTCTATTTCGGGACAACTTGGCAATTTCCAGTTGTGCAGTCAACTCGGAGGCCCGGACGGGCCCGGCCGGGGGCTTTAGTAGTAAAACCGTAAAGCCGGGATGGCAGGGGGTACGGTGGTGAGTAAAAGGTTTTAAAAAAGACCCTCGCGCGATCTAGAGATTCCAGGTGTACGATAAGGTCACCAGGTAGGGTGGGGGTACAGCCAGTGGAGTTATTTCGGCCTTTTTTATAAGCAAAAGTTTTTTATGCTATAGTACTATACCTTGTAGATATCTCATACCGGGATTTTCCTTACAGTACTGGAATTGACTTATAAACCATCCCCGAGACCTTTTTTTTTTTAGAGGGTCGCTTCCTGTTCCCTCTCCACAGAGGTAGCTGAGGGGTGTGTACCCCGTTCTTTTACTGCTCTTGAAATTTGGAGGAGGGTAGGGTTATTGTATCAGATTGGCCAACCTTAAGTTTTTAAAAGTAATAAGTATTTTTAACTGAAAACACTGGTATAAACCATCTACATCGATACAACTACGCTAGTACCACCTCCCCCCCCCCTCCACTTCTCTAGTACCGCCTAGGAATACCCATGACCTTTTCAGTACTGCCACTGCTATATTTAAATTACAATACATGTATAAGTACCCCTGTACAAATCTTACAGTACCCCACCCTCACAATTTTCAACAACTTCATTCCCTACCCCATAGTTCCCCTTCGAAGTACCCCATTTGTATAACTCTTTTACCCCCACCCCTGCCATTTTACTGAAAGTTTACCCACCCCTACCCCTTCCACACCATCCTTGCGCGCTAGACCATTCTCATGGCTCCTTGCTCCTGGAGCGTTCACTTTTTGGCTGTCGACTCGTTCCCTCCCTCCTTATTCCTCTCTCTCTCTCTCTCCTCATGAATGGATTCCTGTGTTTCTTTCAATGTTTGTCTTCCCTCTTTCTTCTTAGGCTCCACTTTTTTTTAACCCTGTCTCTCTGACAGAGTATCTTCAGTCCCTTCGACCCGTGAATGCGATGCAATTCTCACTTGCTGGCGACAGCTCGTCTCATCTTGTGTTACACATGATGATATTGCATGCCCAATATTGTAAACCCTCCTTGTCAAAGATTTCTCTTTCAATCCTCGAAAGCAAATGTTCGATTTTATTTGTAGAATTTGCTCTTTTGTTTCCTTCAAGATCGTTACACCAACATCTATGTTTGGTTGGAGAGTTTTTGAAAGCCATTTGTTCATATCCAACGTCTCTTACTGATTGTCTTTCAAGTTTTAGGCACTGAAGGGATCGTTCGCTCAAGCGTTTCATCGAGGCCATGTTCAGGTCAAGGAATGGCCGTCGAGTGTAGGCAGAAAGTCTGTCATCGCTGTGAGATTGCAGTCGCAATAGTCACCCAATCAAATGCAACTGCAGAAATCAGATCTTACCTCACCAACCCCAACACTTCAGGTAAACAGACAAACATACACCAACGCACAGTTTTTTGAAATAGATCCCATGGCAAATATTTACTCGGACTGGGGACTGCCTGAGATGGGGCTGGATGGCGCTGCCAACTGGCTTCCGGAAAGTGTGAATGATATCCAAGTCTCGACATCACCAGATCAGACACATAGTTCTTCAGGAATCCCGGCAGATATTCCCTTTGATAGTGATTCAGGATCAAGGACTTTAGATGGTTCTGATACTCAGGATTACAATGATGGCCCTGGTGGAAGCAAGAAGAGAAGGAGACTTGTATCCAGAGCTTGCGAAAATTGTAGAAAATCTAAGCTGAAGTGTGACGAGGCCAGACCATGTGGACGCTGTGCTAGGAATGGACAGAGTGAACTGTGCTCAGAATGGCAGAAGTCCGATCGTTATGATGATCGAGACGAATACGTAGAATCTTACACCCAAGCAAATGATCGTTATGGGAGAAATAGAAAGGAAATTCCGGGGTATGCAGAATCCATTGCAGGAGCTCCGGTTCTTCATAAACAAGACTCTACAGCACAAAGTTTTGCTCAAATCCCTAGAAGTGCAAGGTATCTTGTGGACCTTTAGAGTGTGACTTGACTTCTGTCTATTGCACAGTTTGAATGCTGCGATTTCTTTTTCAAGCGAGTGTTCGCTTACTGTCAGAATGCATGAGCTTGGATGGCCCTTTGCAATATTGCACTGGTAAAAAAGAAAGTCAAAGCAAGTTTGCGATTCTGAATTTCTTTTCGTCATGAAGGTATTGGGAAACAGGGCTAGAGGCTGAATCGATGATTCGAATATTTTCGTCACTGCCAAAGGATCTTGAACGTGTCATTAAGGTTGGACTCTCCGCAGTCGATGCAATTATTTTGGCAAGAAAGAGCGCAGTAAGAACATATTTCTGCTTGTTAGTCTGTAATCACCAGTTCACTTAATTTTTAGGCACCTGTTCAACAGGAAGTCAGCATGACTTGCCATGAGTATTCGGGTGGCAGCATAGTCGAACAGATGGAAAACAACATGTGGGAGAAGAGTGTCGACACTGGATGTATGCGCATGATCTGGGATCCCATAAAGAAAAAACGTAAAGGCGTTCATGTCACAAACCAACTTGCGGAGATGTTTGGAATGACCAAAGAGGTGAAATGTGACGGTTGCATTGCTCATGATACTGACCGATGCTCTGTTCATTCCTCGTCCTTCAGGTGATGTTGGATCGCATAGCAAGGAGAGATATTCCACTTCTCATGTCGGAAATAGAGTTCTTATGCTATTTGATGGATGAAATACTCAGAACAAGGGAAGCAACCATTTCTCGTTACCTTCGATGGAGAATGAATTGGAACGATGACTCTGTCTGTTCGTTGTGAGTACTCTCTTCTTGTTTCAATCAATGGGAATGGACGTTTTACTTTTTTCTTTTTTTTTGCGACGCAGGATATGCTACAGCGTTCAAAAACAATTCGACTGTGTGGGAAGACTTGAACAAATCCGGCACTTCTTCAGGCTAGTCACACCTGAGCAATTTGATCAAGCCAGGCTACGAAATCCAGCAATGACGAGACCAATGTCTATCGACATGGACGATGATAGATCTGCGCGAGAGTTGCTTGCCTCATATCAAGAGGACTTTCACACTAGTATCGCTGACATGCAGAAGACCCCAAAAGGAAGACACCAACTTAATCTCCTCTGCAAATGCCTCGAAAGGAGATTTGCTCCTTTGGTCGAAGCTGCCTCAAATCTGAATCGCAACATGGGGAATGTAGCAGCAGAGGTACTTGACTTTTGCAGTGACCTCTTCTGATCATACCTGATGCAGAAGAGCTCGAAGGATGGTATCCATCCACCAAACTCTGCGGCGAATGTGGATGCTTCGATCTTCACCGAGAGCGAGAGGAAAGCGTTGATTGCAGCTGAAAACGGTTCATTTTTACCTCCGAACTTCACTCCACAACCTCGTAGAGTGCAGAGTGCTCATTTGGTTGGACAAGAGAATCCTTATCAGCTTGGAAGCAGACAGCAACAACCAAGACCCGACAATCTTACTAATCTGCGGGTAGCCCAGATGGAAATTCCCCTACCTTCTCCTACAGCTCAAGCAGAATTTCCACAGATCCCTCCAACTCCAAGCTCCAATGGCTCCAACTATAGCTACATGATCAACAACAACATGACTAGTTTTGCACAGGCCCTCCAGGACATGGACAAGCCTTTCCATCCTGATGATATTGGGTTGAGTCAAGAAGACAAAATCAGGCTCTTTGAAGCCCCTTCTACTGCGACAGGCGACGGTTCTTTGCAAGACTGTTATCTTCCAACAAGCTGCAATCTCGGTTTGAATGGAATGATGAATGACAGCATGCAACCGTTTCCATCGAACTGTCGACCAGACACAAGTCAGTCTTACGATATGCTAGCGCAAGGAACTGTGCTTCCTGGTCCTCAGCCTGGAATGATGAATGACCCGTCAGTGCCATACGGGATGGATCAGTATTACTTCTACCCTCCTCAAAGTGCTATGCCTCAGGACCCTTTGCAACGGCATTTATACATGAACCAGCAGCAACGGTTCTAGGACTAGCGGTGTGGAATGTATTTTGGTTGGCGTGAAGACTGATGGATTACAAAGAGACAAGTGGAAAAACTCTCGGGGACAGAAAAGCTAGGTGTATTTTGTTTTTAAGTTTGTACGTGACCACGTAAAATAATGTTTCTTCATCTTGAGAGCTTACGCTCGACCTCTGTCGCGGCAACTTTCAATGTTTCAAGTTCGAGGAAGTTTTGAGCCTTGTCAGTGAGTAGGTCCGGTTGATGTTCTGAAGTTTCCATATAGTCCCTCGGCTTTGCAGCAAACGCCTCACTCTCGTCCCTCCCCCTCCT